>NC_081194.1:22613155-22725655 GCF_902713425.1 Acipenser ruthenus
ACGTCCTGATAATTGATTTGTAATCAATTATTCTACCTTTTTAAGTACCTGAAATAGCCTTTTCTTTTTTCTTTTTTCTTATATATATATATATATATATATATATATATTACACACAATCATTTTACATACATTTTGATGGGAACGATATCTTTATACACGATATTTTTTTTAAATTCCACCTCATGATGGTAAAATACGCAATAAATAGTGTACCTATCAAATAAAACTTCACATCAGATTAGTTTAACAGGGAAATCAGTGTTATTTCTCCTTCGTTAAAAGTGAAAGTTCTGAGCCCTATATTCGCGCAAGCCTTTGACAGACCAGCGGCTCTCGAATTACAAATTAATTACTGTGTACCTCATTATTGTATTTTGAGTTATTCTGTTTATGCTGCTAATTTATTGTTTATACTCGAGCAATTATTTCTGTAAATTCCCTTTAGTTCCTGGCGTTTCACTGTGACCACGGAATGCTAGTTCCTGCTGCGCTAGATATGCTATGATGTTTTATAACCCAAACCAGATTTTTTTAAATCAGTAAAGCCATACGTTATCCATGTGAGCAAACTACCACCATTACTGAAAAGTAAACAGCCAGCAATAAAGACGGTTATTAGCTGCACCCCTGGTCAGCCAATCCAATCAATCATGCCAACCACTCTGAAATGACCTGTTCTTGTTTGAATTTCCAATTTTTGGTAGTGGCCTACCTTCAGATTTTAGACAAAGTTTTTCCATGTAATCTAGCATGGCAAACAGAGTCTACATCAGCTGATCGACTATGTAATCCTCTATTCTACCTTTAAAAATGCCTGAACAAGACAAGCACCAAGGGCTATTCACGGGACAGGGCTGCGTAGAGGAAGAACCTTTGTGAGTACACGGTTTTCCTCTTGGCTCGCGAACAGTCACCCTCAGGATGAGACTGAATCGATTGGCGTCCAAGGCTGGGAAGCAACCAATACTTCCCCCAAGGGGAACCTAAAGGTGAAAGAATGGGAAAACTAATGATAGATTTGGCTGGGGGTCCCCTCTGGCTTGCGGAATGTCTTCCTGGCAGAGGATGAGGCCAGTGCAACTGGTCCTCTAAGGTTGGGAAGTGAGCTTCATTTACCCTCACAGGGAGGCTGTTGCAGAGGTATACCAGCAGTTGCAGAGCTGGAGCAGCACAGTGGAGGAGGGGAGGATGGTGGAAAATGAAAAACACAAGACAGAACAAGGGCAAGAGTTAGGGTTTAAAAAGGGAGATTGGCAGAGATTATTGACAGACAAAATGGGGGTGGAGCCCTAGCTCCTGCCCCTTGAATCACGCTATGGTTACAAATAAGACAATAAAAAAAGCTGTGCCTAAATATATTGTGTTTTTTTTTTCTTTTTTTAATCACTTTTTAAAATCTCCAGAAAATTGAATGTGAAACCGAATGATGCAATTTACATTATTCAACACCAGTCATAATCGCGACTACATTATCTGCCATTGCTAGTACTGTGGTTAATAGCAGATAGGCCTTTATAATGGAGACTTGCCTGTTCTGAAGAAAAAACTCTCTGGTCTTCACCAATTAAAACTGCTCAGATCACGTCACCTGTTACTGCTAGTACTGTAGTTAATAGCAGATATGAGTTTATAATGGAGGCTTACCTGTTCTCAAGAAAAAAACTCTCTGGGCTCCTCCAATTACAGCCCATGCTCAGAACATGTCTTCTGCCACTGCTAGTACTGCAGTTGAGAGCATTCATTGTCTACAGCCAGAATTGCTGTTAATATATGAATGTTGAATCTAGTGTTAAAATGTAATTTTTTCTTACATTTTAGGCAATGATTGTATTTTATTGTATTGAACATTATTATATTATTAGGCAGCTAATAGAAGCTAGCACTATCATACAGGGTTATACAGGGTGTCCCACTTGAAAGTAGCCTCATAAGTATTTCAGTTAGATGTTGGCATTCAGTCCATGTCCACGTTGGGAGTGACATTCCTGTATAAACCGAGTTTGTAATAACGAGGATTCCTGCATATGTCTGTGCCTGCTCCATCATATGATTATTTATTTATTTGTACATTGTAATACTTACTGGTCTACGTTCAGTGGGACATCCTGTATAACCAATGCTGTTGCAAAGTGGATAGCTACCGACTTTACATTTTATTTCAATTACGACATTTATTTTAATATATATATATATATATATATATTTAAAATGGCAATGAAAAACGGTTTATGAGTATATGTGACAGAGTGGTTGCCGTGCGCAGGTGTGGTGACGTCACAGACCAGGAACACAAAACCAAAACAATGAATGGCGGGGCAAAACTGAAGCGCAACGGCGTGTTTATTAAATAATAACAAAAACAAAAGATTTAAACAAACACAAAACAAAAGGGCACAAGGGCCAAACAAACAAACACTAAACAAGTAGTGTGCTGGTTGCGAAACCAGCATATGTAGCAATTGTTTATTTCTCTTTCCACAGACTTTCGTCTCTCCTCTGACACTCGCTTCCCTGAGTGCAGACAGCTGCAGGCTTTTATATTCTGGCCGAGGGGTTAACTAGCTATTCATTAATTATCGTATTACTCCTCGGCCACAGTCTGCACAAGTTTAGTAAGGATGCGTGACTGTCAGCTAGTTAATCAGTAGCTGACAGTCACGCATCCTCACGAGGTTTTAAAATCAAATAATAACAGCGGCTTTTGTCTGTGCCGCAAACAATAATAATACAAATAATAACAATACAGTGCCCATACATATAGGGGCGGCACACTCTGCCACAGTAATTGAGTATAACGGATACCCTTTTAAAGGGAACAAATATACAAATGTACTAATACACAGTTTAATTTGAAATGACGTAAGGTGAGTAATAAACTGACTCTGTTGTGATTGAGCAGTTGGTTGAAACAATTTAAAAAGAAATGCTGGAGTTTTTCTACATAATCCAGTGTAAATAAATATAAAACCATAAAAGGGGGCAACAATTTTTTTTATGATGGGCTGTTATTTGGATGATGATAATAATAGTAATAATACTATCGGTAATAAAACAAATTTGAATGAGATGGATACAGTAATTGTATCAATTAAATATGCGATTAAAACCAAGATTAACTGAGATTGACAGTCCTAATATATATATAAAGAGGCTCCCTTGAGAAAGATATGTACAACATATCGAAACGTCTGGCAGCTGGCTCTTTGAGCTAATATATATATATATATATATATATATATATATATATATATATATATATATATATATATATATATATACAATTTTTTTCACTTTGAAAATTCGATCCATCCACATTATGATGTTATATCTATTTTCCGTATTCAATGGGGCTTCGTCATTTATCCTCTCTATATACCATTTTGTAGTATAAACAATGTGCCATTTCAGCAATAAGGCACGAGAGGGCATGGGTTGTGCTGGATATTGTCATGTCGGTGCGTTGTTAGGCATGCGACGCAGTCGACTAAGAACCAACCAAGACGTGACAATATTCAGCACAACCCATGCCCTTAAGTGCTGTATTGCTTTTATAAAACAGATTTATAAACGTTTTTATAAAAAAGAGAGGAGAAATCTATATAGTTTCTAAAGATTTATTAACATTTTGAGGTATAACCTTCCACAACAGAAAATAGTCCCTATGAACTAAAAATAATATTCAAGTGTAGCAGGGCAGTAGAAAGCCCTGCTGTTTAAATATATTGTTTATGTATTTTTAGAACGGAGTCTCCCCCTCCTCCCCTCTGCATGTTATTATTTTGTGTTTGTTTGTTTTGTTGTTGTTGTTGTTGTTGTTGTTGTTGTATTGTTATTGTTGTTATGGTTTATTGTTTTATAAATATAGCAGCGGAGCAGTTTTTGCTATTGTTTTGACGGCGTAGCCGTGCGTTGTTTGTTATTGTTTTTATTTAAAATGTGTTCTGGCAATACTTTTACTTGCCTTTGTTTTTCTGTTCCTGCATCTGGCCTGACGTCACCACAACGTCATCTTGTCACATCAAGTAAAACATTTTCATTTTTTTTTTTTTGTTTCCGTAAAAGCATTATTTTTTTCTAAAATAAAGACTTTAAATAACTATAAAAACCTTGCTTAAATGTGTTTCAGATCATTGTTCTGACTTTAAATAACTATAAAAAAAAACCTTGCAGGGCTCCCGAGTGGCGCATCCAGTAAAGGCGCTCCACGTGGAGTGCAGGATGCGCTCTATAGTCTGGACATCGCAAGTTCAAGTCCAGGCTATTCCTTTGCCGACCGAGGACGGGAGCTTCCGGGGGCGGCGCTCAATTGGCCGAGCGCCGCCTGGGGGGAGGGAGGGTTAGGTCGGCCAGGGTGTCCTCGGCTCACCGCGCACCAGCGACCCCTGTAGTCTGGCCGGGCGCCTGCGGGCTTGCCTGTAAGCTGCCCGAGAGCTGCGTTGTCCTCCGACGCTGTAGCTCTTGGGTGGCTGCATGGTGAGTCCACAGTGTGAAAAAAAGCAGTCGGCTGACGGCACACGCTTCGGAGGACAGCGTGTGTTCATCTTCTCCCTCCCGAGTCAGCGCAGGGGTGGTAGCGGTGAGCTGAGCATAATAAAATAATTGGCGATTCCAAATTGGGAGAAAATAATAAAAATAATTGGCAATGACTAAATTAAAAAAAAACCTTGCTTAGTTGTATATCTGTGAGCCCTTCCTGCATATTCTACATAACATTGTTGCTAGGTAATTCACTCCCATTGGCTCTAGCGTATACCAAACAGTGCAAGAGTTTAAGGTGCTTTGTTGGGATGAAGATTATTAATTATTAAGTAATTAATTGAAGTCAAATTGTATTATTTTTAGAAAACCAGTCATTTAAGCATTTAACAGCCAAAGTTGTTTGTTTTGTGGTATTCATTTCATTTCAAGTTTTTTTCTAGAACGTCATTGTACCTGTAAAGAGAGTAAGTGTGCGGTAAAGGAGAAGAGAGACTGAAGAAAGGCGAGAGTCGGATGGTTAAGACATTGCGTGTATACTGTCAAAAAATATTTAAAAAATCCATAGTTAAAATGAAGTCATTTTCACAAAATGACGGCTTATACCAACTAAAAGGAGGAAAATAAAACTGAATATCTGACAACTGGATCCGACCGAAGTTACAGAAAATGGCTGGTATGTACTACAAATAAAATACCAAAACAGCATCTTGTTTAAAAAAGCAAACTGAGCACCACCAAACATTTTATAAACCTGGCGCCTATGTTCCCAACTGGTTAGGATTAGCAAGAGTACAGTGTGTCTGGATGACCACACAATCCCTACCGCCAGGCATGAGGTTACAATGGTTTTTAGGGATGTGTTCAGAAGGTCCTATGTTTTGAATCAAGGTTCCTTCACTAGTCAAAGATTCAAGGGTAGTTCTCAGCCTCCTAAGATTTGTCACACATTCACACACTGTCAACAGTAATATCAGACTGATATAAATCACACATTTGTCATTATCTTGCAAAATGATTTTTCACAGGATAAGAACAGCATGCTGCAGAAACAATTTGAAGCCCAAAGCAACTTCTGTTTCAACAGGAGCATATGCCTTATCCTGGGACACAAATATTTAATTCAAATATAACCTGGACAGTCTTGTTTCAATGTTTTATGTTGTAAGTTATTGTACTGTATTGCATACCGCTCATACTGCTCAGATTGCACTTGGCATATGTTCTGTTGCATAATGTAAACATCTTTGTATTTGTGTAACAATAATTTTGCTAATCCTGCTATGCAAATGTAATCGCTAATGTAAATGGCTAATTGCATACAGTAGTTTGGCCTTCATTGCTAAAATTTGTGGTGTAAAATGTTTAACTTTGTAGGTCATGGGAAAAACAACAAAATAAAAATCCAAATTATGTCTCCTTTACTACTGCCAGTTGTCTTGTTTAGGTCAGGGTAGTGCTGAATAGGTAAAAGGGTGACATTGTCTTATAGATGACAATGCAACAAAAGTATTTATATTTATAGTAGTCTCAGGGCTGGTCTTAAGGCAAGGCGAGTGAGGCAACCACCTAGGGCCCCCACCCTTTTGTGGGATCCGCGCTCAACTGGACTGCCGTGAGACTTAATGTGCCGCGAGATTTAGTGTGTTTGTTTCGTGCACGCAAAATGACATTACAGTACAGTATTTTATTGTCAGGACTACCACTGCATTTACCTATGTCGGACCAGGTCTGACATTCAAATTTTTGCTTTCCGATATCATCAAAAAGGCATCAAACACAGGTCCCTAGTTGGTTTTTCTCCGGAAAAAGCAGAGAAAAGCTTTCAATGGCCGAGAGAGGCCGAGAGCTGGAAATTGGCTCATTTGTGGGACAATTCTCCATTCACATCACTTCTATTTATTCACAAATATTAATATATGGCAGCTCACGATGCTCCAGTGCCACCAATGCTAAGGCAGACATGTCAGTATTCGCAACTAAATTAAATAACCTGCTTTTGACATCGACAAGGTGTTATAAATATTTCTCTCAGTTTTGCTCCCGAACGCTTACTTGATAACATTAAGATGGGAACTTCCATTTACCTTCCTTTAAATGTAATGAAAATATTGCAAACAGATAATTGGTTAATTTATTCAAATCAACTGTTAGCCTTTCAAAAAAATGTATGATTTTATGCAAATATCGGAAGTGTTATGAAGCTGTTTTTAAGCAAATCTAATGTTTATGACTTAAGGTGTATTTATCTTAACCCTTTGAGTTCTGTGTCATAATTCTTACTTGTTTTGTGCTGCCTTTATCACACAGTATGCATTTTCCTTGTAAAAAGTAGGTGTAAAAAAAACCAGAAAGTTTACTGGATTTTAATTGTTTTTAGAATATAAACAGTTCTTGATCATGTGTCCATATTCTGAATCTAAATTTCAACTCTAATAAAGAAAGTTGGTTATCTGATGCTTTAACAAATTAATTTGAGCATTTTTTTAAGTACTTTTGTGAGGCTCAATATTTTTATATATGAGGGCGCAATTGGAAGTGCAATATAACCTGGTTTTGTTTTTTATTGTGCTTAGTTTATTCTAAATGGGATCTTGAACTATTTTGCTGCCTCTTTAACATTGCTAACTCATTTTTTTCACACTAGCTAAACCAAAATCCCATGTGCTATCTTGCTCTGTATCATGTCACACTGGGTGCACTGCTGTTCATCTTCTGACCCTCTTCTATATCATACTTCACTAACTTCCATCTGCCCAAACTGCAGATTGAAGAGCACTTAAGCTCTCACATTGTGTTTTAATGCCCTGGATAATACATTACAGGCAGTAGATGCAATCTACAAAGATAAATGTTATCATCAAACACTTTTTTATACTTATTGAGTTAATAAGTCTTCTTGTGAGTCAGATTCTGCATTTATTGAGTGCATGTATGCTTTAATCATTGTATTATCACAGAGACCACTGGGGTCAATTAAAATCTAGGTGTTAAATTTGGTGTTCTAGGTGTACAATTTGACTCTACATTGTCTTTTGTGGCCCACGTTACAAATATCTGTAGAGTATCTTTGTTTCAATATGAAATATTGCTTGCCTTATATCATCTTTGTCAATGTTTGATGTGGAGAAACTGATACATATCCTTCATTTCATCGAGAATTGACTTCTGTAATGCCTTGTTTGTGTCCTATATTTATTTTTAATAACCCCCTTTTAATTTCCTATTATTAAAAAGTAAGTAGTGGGGTTGCGAAAAATATAGTGTTCTACATCCCCACGTGTTGCTACAACTATTTAAATGACCTACCTGTAATTTTTCTTTTCATTGTTAACATCCTGACAGCTTTTTACACTTATAAATTTTAAGTCTGTCTCAAAGGTCTTTTCAAGATTTCTGTTCTAGTGCACTCGGGAAGGCGTATTTTTTGTTCCTACCCATATTCCTGAAGAAGGCCCCAATTAAGCTGGGGGAGTGATATGGGTGTGGTTTCAACTGAGAGACTGCTGTAATTGGAACAAAATGAGAGACTCGAGGCTACAGGATTGGGCACAGAGTTTTAAAGCATGGAGGGAGAGGAAGGCAAGAAAGTAGACAGAGCATTAACAAGACAGGGAAAATATATAATACAAACATAATTCATTTTTACCTTAGAATCGAATATTTTGGGATTGTCATGGTGACCTTTTATTATTTATTTTATTTTATAATAGTCTAATAGATAGATCTAAGATATGTATTTTATTGTAGTCAATGTTATACAATATTCTTTCTCAAGACAATATTTTATGATGCACATTACGTAAATACCAATCATTTTTTTTTTATACTTAAGTCGTTTATATGTAACTTATTTTACATTTTCTGTATAACAATAATAATAATCACGTTTTGCAGACTTGTTTACTGTTGACAAGGCCAATTTACAGGAGGCCAGTTCAGCAGAAATATGGAAGGATTTGCCCTGACGTAGTTCAGTTTCCCTGCTGCACTGTACGTTTGGAGAGAGACACTAAACAGAGCTGTAGGAGACCATAAAGATTTAAACTGTGTTAAAAGAAGATTGTTTTACTTTGGGTTAAAAGAAAATAACATTCCTTAATAATATGTGGAAATAGAGAAGGTGTTTTTTTTTTTATTTAAATTTTAAATAAATGAGATTTTGTTTTGTTTATATTTATATGTACTAACTTTGAAAGCGTGGACTGCAGTGATTTTGTTTAGTATCACTGGCAATATTTCTTTCTAGATCACTTTTGGCCTTCCAAACATCCATGTTTACATTTAAGCATATTCCTACATTCTTCCCAATTTTCTGCTCTTCCATCTTTCCTTCAAGTCATATATATAGCTGTCTTATTTGTCTAAGTTTATTTTTTATTGGTCTGTTTAACCATCTTGGTGACTGCTTGTAAAACCTGGTCTTTTTCATTTTAGTTATATACTTGTGCTGCATGTCTTGCATTATAACTTGAAATCTGTTCCATTGAACTTCAACTGTCATATCCTCCAATTTCCCCTGTCCAGTCTATTTCTCTCAGTTCCCTGCCTCATCCCTTCAGAGTTAGTCTTTCTGAAATTACACACTAGTTTATGCAGCCTTTTGCCTGAAATCGCAGGTAATTTTGAATGTAACCATGTTATGATCACTTGACCCCAGTGGCTCTGCTACTTCTATATTACACAGCATGTCCTGTTTTTTTGTGAATTCTTGCCCCTACATGCATTTCTGATTGTTTTATGTAATAATTTGCTATCAATTCTATTCTGACCTGGGGGTCTGTAACATACCCCTGCCTAGTTTAAATCCTTTCTGATCTTCCTTAGGGTTCTTTCTATACTCCAGAATATCTGCTCCCTTATCATTAAGGTGTAAGCTATCCTTGTAAAGCTCGCTTTTCCCCCCAAAAGGTGCTCCAGTTATCTATAAACCCCAAACTCTCCCTTCTGCATTTATTATCTTGCCAATTATTCTGCTAAGCCTCTCCTTCTCTACTCTCAGAACCGGAAGCACCCAGGAGAAGGTTACTTGGCTCCTTTTCTCATTAAACCAGGCAGCGAGTTCACCTCTGACCCCTCACATCGATGTTATTTGTCCCAACATGGACAATCACTGTTGGTTCTGTACCTTCCCCGTTTGTGACCCGATCTACTCTCTCGATCACATCTTCAACTCTGGCACCAAGGAGACAGATAGCACTCCTGTTTACTGGGGCCCTTCTACAAAACTTCCTGTCTACATGCCTGTGACAGGATGGCGCAAGGGATGAGGCCCAGAGACAGACTGCAGTTCAAATAAAAGACTTTTATTAAATAGAAAACACAAAATAAACAGGCACAAGGGCCAAACAATGGGTTTTTTTAAAACACAAACAATAAACATAAAGCAAAACTTAGGCTTCCAGGCTGAGCTGGACTGCAAAATTAACCAAAAAAAAAACCCCCAGCACACAAAGAAAAATCACCCTTGCTTCCTCAGCTACCTCTCCCTACTGAGGCGCTGAGGCCTCCTTTTATGTCAGGTGGCTGAGTGCTAATTGATTGTTCATTATTCCCACCTGACACAATAAACCTGGGCAGGGAGAAGAATTTAACCCCATCCCTGCCAATATTTACAAGGGCAGAGCCCTGCTCTGCCACAATGCCTTATAATTGAATCCCCCACTATGATTGTCTGCCTCTGACTGTCCCCACTCTGTTGATCAGCAGGCTTGATAGTAGCCAACACTATCCTCCACTGTCTTACTGACCTGTAGCCTGCTGCACTTCACGTCACTTTCCTTCCCATGCTCTATCTGACTCCTGTTCTTGTGACTCTCCTCTACTCTTCACCTGCATGCAGCTGAACTCTTTTCTACCTTAATCCCTCTTTTCCTTTTCCCTCTAACTACTGTACACTCCCTGTCTGGTCCACCCGCCTCCCTCTGTGTATCTAGTGGGGCCACATGCAACTACACCTGGGAGTCTATAAACTGATCTAACTCCTTGATTGCCCACTACTGGTCTAGCTGCTCTGTCAGACTAGCAATCACATCTTTGTGTTTGCTTTCTCCTCTGCAGCTTTTATAAAACCTACCAAGGTGTTCCTCTGTACAATGACCTGCTAACTCTTCTGTCAGCCACCAGATTTTACACTGTACCAAATGCACTCTGAGTTCCTTACTCACTGAAAATGAATATTATATCCCAATGCATATATATATATATATATATATATATATATATATATATATATATATATATATATATATATATATATATATATATATATGTATATATAATTACACCGTGTAACAGATTTTTTTTTTTTTTTTGGTTCCTGGGTAGTAAGTGTTATTTCCTAATTGCTTATGCCTCAAAAGTATAGAAAATGGCTATTATTCCCCACAAACTTTGCTTTTGTGACCAGGACAGTGATATTTTGAAATTTACCTATTTCCAATGAGAAAATGGGCGAATTTGTGTCTTTTCGTTCACATAAAGTCAGAAAAAAACAACATATGAATCCAAATTAACATGTATTTATACTAAAGTAATACAAAAATGACTACAAAAGATTTAGAAGTGAGTAGTTTTTCGAGATCTACGATTATACTGTAAATCACTTTCACGAATCAGCCCCCAAATGTAGTCTCCCATCATGTTCTCGTTATACTGTCCCTGCTGTCCCAAAGGCAAAGATAGCAGGGAAACTTGGTAAAACCGCCTTGGAGACTCATCAGGAATGCCACCATTTTGAAGTCTCCTATGACCTCCCAGCCGTACTCATCATACTTCAAGGCGTCCAGCAAGGTCTTGATGCTGTTGTAATCCTCTTTGAGGTGCACCGAGTGAGCCAGGGGAAGAGATGGGTACTTGTTACCATTATGGAGCAGCACGGCTTTGAGGCTCCTGGATGAGCTGTCAATGAAGGACAGTATAACGAGAACATGATGGGAGACTACATTTGGGGCCTGATTCGTGAAAGTGATTTACAGTATAATCGTAAATCTCGAAAAACTACTCGCTTCTAAATCTTTTTTGTATTACTTTAGTATAAATACATGTTAATTTGGATTCATATGTTGTTTTTTTCTGACTTTATGTGAACGAAAAGACACAAATTCGCCCGTTTTCTCATTGGAAATAGGTAAATTTCAAAATATCACTGTCCTGGTCACAAAAGCAAAGTTTGTGGGGAATAATAGCCATTTTCTATACTTTTGAGGCATAAGCAATTAGGAAATAACACTTACTACCCAGGAACAAAAATTGTGTTACATAGTGTTATCAAATACAGGGCAATCCTGGAATTTGACATGACTTGCTTCTATCTATATTTTCCTAAATGGCGTAATTTCAGTACATCGTTTGCTTCTACAGTTTAGGATGAGTGATAACTATCGCTTTAGTGTCAGATTACCCCAGGCATGTGATGAAGTCATGCTGTTAAAAACGCATTATAATCTACTGCATGAGGTAATCCTGAGAGGGGGCAGGGGGCATTTCCCGCAGGAGAATTATGTTTTAAGGTAAGCTTCAATTGTTCTCTTATTAGTCTAAAAAATAATGACATTTGTTATCACAAGTCTGGTTTTGAAAGAAGGGCTCTTGGGTGTAATACATTTCCACTGACAATCAGTGACCTCCCACTATCACTCATCAAACTCTTTCATGGAGACTAACATTTTTACAGTTCTTCCCCTAACCCCTGCCCAGTTTAATGTGCCTGCCTATATAATTGTCACATTGTGCATCCTATCATTTATAGCAGTAGGAACCAGATCACTGATATCTCTGTGTGGGCATTTGAGCAATGGAAAAAAAGTTTTTCTCTAATAAAATAATGGTGTTGCTATTTTGCTGGTTAACGACAACAGGTAGACACCACAGCAAACTGAATCCCTCTATCTATTTACAGAACTAATACAGCTAAGAACTGATACACAGCAACAGCATTGCTCACCGGGCAAACCTGACCTAATGGCACTACTAACTACATAAGTGAGAGAGTGGTTGAGTTTCCTTTACTTAACCGTAACCCAGTTTTATGTGCTGCACTCCACAGGTTATTAAAATTAAATTGATTCTCAACACTTCTGCTATTTAACACTTTACAGAGGAGATTTAACCCAATTGAATCCAGCCAGTGCTCTGCTTGAGATACTGTAGCCTGTGTGGTTTCTTATATACATATTGCCCATTGTTCAAAATCATATTTATAAGTGTGTTTATACAGTATGTTGTTCACATTTGATCCTGAGTCCAGCCATACACCCAATAGAGGATTCCAAGGCACTCCGATATTAAATTCAGGAATCTAGCAACTTATCAGCGAGTATAAACTAGTAGGAGAGAAAAATGCAGCTGACAGCATTTCTACTATGAATTCCTGTCCTTGCATCCAGCCCTGATAAATTCCTAACATATTAACTCGGGGCAGTTCTGTTGCGTCCAATGTTTCTGCTGCTTCCGTTTCCCTTCCCTGCACTTAATTGAGACCTTGTAAGGCATTATGCAGAGCTGGCCTGTTTTCACATGTTCATATGAGCCAAAGGGGGTGGGTTGTTTAGGGAGTGTGAATGAAAATCTGCCTGACTGCTAGACATTTACACTTGGTGTCAAATGTCCAATCCTAGCTGCACTACAAAATGACACCCAGTTCCACATGCTTGGTAAAAACATGCTACCTCATAGCTCAAAAAAAATAAGCACCTCCCTGACCCTTCTCATAAACATATTAAATCCACTTCTGTCTACCTTAGAGAAAAACACATTGTAATACCATAACATTAATTTTGCCCCAAGAGATAAGCTTGCAATGTAATGTTATTCCTCCATAATTCATTCATCGACAGCATAAGATATAAAGTACAATTAGACAGATATTTCAATTCGATTCCTTTTAGCACTAATGTGTTTAGGATACAATACAGATTCAGGGGGGCTCCTGAGTGGCGCATCCAGTAAAGGCGCTCCGTGTGGAGTGCAGGATGTGCCCTATAGTCTGGACGTCGCGAGTTCGAGTCCAGGCTATTCCTTTGCCGACCGAGGACGGGAGCTCCCAGGGGGCGGCACTCAATTGGCTGAGTGCCGCCCGGGGGGAGGGAGGGTTAGGTTGGCCAGGGTGTCCTCGGCTCACCGCGCACCAGCAACCCCTGTAGTCTGGCCAGGCGCCTGCGGGCTTGCCTGTAAGCTGCCCAAGAGCTGCGTTGTCCTCCGACGCTGTAGCTCTTGGGTGGCTGCATGGTGAGTCCACAGTGTGAAAAAAAGCGGTCGGCTGACGGCACATGCTTCGGAGGACAGCATGTGTTCGTCTTCGCCCTCCCGAGTCAGCACAGGGTGGTAGCGGTGAGCTGAGCCTAAAAATAATTTGGCATTCCAAATTGGGAGAAAATAATAAAAAATAATTGGCAACGACTAAATTTATATAAAAAAAAAAAATACAGATTCAAACAGATATGCCTAACCTTCGTCATGTAACAGGGCAGAGGCTTGTCAAGATACTGTAACCACGTATACAGTAAGGTAGCGTCTTAACCCCTATGCAAAAGAGGCTCGTCTGCAGGTGTGGTTAAAGAGCTGTTAACCTTCCACCGACAGGGGTCACAGTAGCGACAGTACAGCACATAACACTGCCAGTTAGCAAATGGCATTTCATTCATGTTTCTTAATCTTTCAAGTAGCAGATCAGCATTTTAAGAGTAATTACTTTAAAATTACATGGAAGCCTGTAATGATTTTTTTTATTATTATTTTTCCCTGAATCTTCAGACCTACTTGTTCAGACAGCAACTGGATAAAGCAAAAAACAAACAAAACTTCATTTTTCAAGTCGGGCACTTATGGGCAAGAACACAAGCGGGCTGTTCAACCACACAGTTAACAACATTTATTACATTAGCTCTTTGAAACTGCTACAGGATCTGCATTCTGTAAATATTCTAAACTATGTTCATTTGGATTATACACTTCATGGAAGGGTGGGGGTGATTCTTAGAAAATCATAACAACAAGTTTAATGCTGACATTATTAGCAGCTTGACGCAAGTTGATGTGACACTAGTTCATGGTTGCGATGCCAGATAACAAGCATTTTGAAATATTAAAATTATAGTAAAATGACATACAGTACATAGCAAATGGAAGTGTATGGTATGTAAGATTAGTGGAATTATGTATTTGTCTATAAGCCCTTTAAGCGGGCAAATCTACATTTTTTTTATAAACCCATTCTATAAAATGATATGATATAAAACCCAAAGTGCTGTTATGGAAACACAAAAAAAGCTGATAATAAACTATGTTTAAGTGAATTGCTTTTGGCAGCCTGTGCATGTTATGTGCAGATTGTTTGTTCTTCAAACCAAACTGCCCTGAGCCAGTCACATGTAATGATTTACAGATTTTCTTATGAAGTGAGATTTCCAGAACTGACTGCGTTAGTAGTGGGGGTGGGGTGAGGGATCAAAACCAGAATAGTATTTTGTTCTTCCACTAAGGATCATAAAATGATATTTTTAGTATCTTCTTTTACCATTTTAGCATGAAACATTGGTCACCTTTGTTATTTTTTTTTTAATCAAAACCTGAAAATCATTTTGAAGCATACAGAAATGTGAACTTGTATTTATATACTCTACTCTTTCAGTAAGATCCAGTAGATTAGAGTCACTATTATTAAAAATACATCAGGGATGACAATTGGGAAAGTGCTGCCCATATACAGTAGTATCTCCATCCAGGTCAACCTGTTAAGTCTAGTTATGTCGGGTAAAGAAACTAGAAGCAATAATTAAAAAAAAAAAAAAAAAAAAAAAACGCCAAGGAAATCTAAGTAGTGTAGATAATGGTATAAGCTTTCTTCTAATCTTCAACCAAGTGCTTTATTTTTGGCAGTTTTTACAGTAATTAAGGAAGCCAGTTTTTCAGGCAAATACATTCATATCGGTGACAGTGAAATATCCTATTTTACTGTAGTCATGAACAGGGCTTTTATGTACTCATGTGAACATTATGATTCTGGGAATGCTCACTTTCCACACACCTGCTTAAATGTTTTGCTTTGCTGGCGAGTAACTTCATGATAACAAGCTACCAGTATATCTTTCTGTACCTACCCTTAATATAGCATTACTATAATTTCAGTAAAAAGCATTACTATAATTACTTAGTAATGAATGCCTATAATAACCTTTTGAAAAGCCAAGGATCAATACATCTTGTTCATAAACTGTGACATTAGATATTACAATGAAGAAAGCATTAGCTAAAATATTTATCCCCTCGACCTGTTTTCCTCTTTTACCTCTGAGTTAATGATTGAGTTTGGAAGGTGTTCGCATCAATCCCCTTTTTTCTTTTCTCTGTCAAAAACACAGATTTTATTATTAGTGTTTTTGTTCCCCACCATTAGCCTTTTTTATTCATTGGTCATAAATTCAAACCTTAGATCATTGATTTCTCCTCAACAGCTTGAAAGACATTACCTCATATTGCATTTCCATCTTTATAAAGACGGTATTATTAATTATTTATTTCATTTTTAACAAAGGTGGCGTGCATGGTAATTGTTTCAAAATTTCAGTGGCTTCATAATTTATTACAGCGTCATTGTTTTTTTATTATATGATAATTGGAGGCAGTGGAGATACCTCCCCAGGGGTTTCTGAATAAAAATGGTCTGACCTTCATTCACTGCATAATAGTAATGCCAACACTGAACAATTATAAGAACTTTAAAGATAAATGAATTTTTGGTTTCTAGGTGGAGAGGTCTGCATGGTTTATTGAACCATTGGTTAATATTTTACAGGTAAATGATGTTTAAACTGAGCCTCAAAATGTCACGCTTCATTATAATATAACAGGAAATGGTCTCCTGAATTGAATGGCTTGTCTCTGGATTTGAAAGCTGAGGCTTTGACGGGATATGTTTGGTAAGTTATTGGCACACTGGGATTGATTTTCCACTATGCTGTAATGATAAGGCATAATGCAGATATTATTTCATTTTGTATGGTTAAATATGAAGCTATAATCACACTTTATGTAATCACACCTGTTTCATATTTTCCTTTTGCTTTTAAATTAAATTTATTTTCACTTGGATATTTAATAGGGGCATTTTCAACACAACTTAATAAGGGGGATGGGGCTACCCAGGCCACTTTTTTTATATTGTTGGTTTGAAGTTGCAGCAGGGGATATGAACATAACCAAGGTGGAGTGGCCTGGGCTCTAGTGGGGATGGGCATCTCGATTGCTACCGTGTTTGTTTCTTTGCAACATGAGTGGATAATTTCATACCAAGGTAATTAGCTAATTAATTGTGTTTTTTCTCGGTTACACAATAATAACTGTTTATAATGATTATATTAAGGTCAGGACTGAGGCTGGGGTTAGGGTAATAAAATCAAATAATACATATTTTTTTAATAATGGTAATTATTTAAATTCTGGAGCCTTTTCCCTGTGACACCACACCTGTTTAGAATATTTAGTAATTAATTTAATGATATTTTTTAATTTAATGATAGTGTTAATTACATTCATGGCTGATTTCAGTCCCTGGTGGGCCCTAATCTGAGACTACCTTAGCACTCTTCCAATGGATAACCTGAGTACTGGTAACACCAATAACTAGTGTAACACTGTGTATTTCTTTCAAAAGTATATTACTTCTAATATACTGCTCAACTTAATTTGTTTGGCGATGTAAGCAAGGCTTATACGTGGTGTCTCACTCTAAATATTGGTTGAAATGTAGCATTTCACAAAGAGATATAGTAAGAGTGAGTATAGAATGACATGTCAGTCTGCAATGGCAAATGTTTATGTCACTTTTTGATTGAACAATCATCATCTTAGTGTGCCATGAGGATTGCATTCTTTAAATTGCTACTTTCTGTCTTATTAATTACTTACTTTATTATTCTAATTAACTTTATACTGTCAAATAATTATAGATAAAAATACACACTGTGAAAAGATGTCTATGAAAAGCATATGTTTTGTTCCAGAAATAAATATAATCTCATTGTTACTGTTGTTTTTTGTACACTTAAAATGACAATTACTACTGTTTTAGTTTTTTCTTTAATAACATTCTGTAAATGGTACTATTATGCTTTTCACAGTATGCTTCTTAATTACTGGGTTTGGGACATTTGTTCCCAGTTTGAGATTAATCTGAGGTACTGTACTTTTATTTTTATCCCTGAATAGATAATCATCTCATCAAATGATGTTAATGAGAAATCTGTGCCTTGGTACCACAAATAGTATCTAGTTACGACCAGTGCAGAATGACTGTGGGAGACATTTGTTTTTCATTATATGCCTAGGATGGGTTTGTACAAAGTCATTTTATTAAAGAAATACAATATACAGTATGTATTCCTGTTATGTCTTTTTTTCACAAATAAATATTGTAGTGAGGGGTGTGAAATGAAGCAGGCTCACACAGATATTGCAGGTTCTCAAATTCAACGGTTTATTGCAGGCAGATATTCTATACTCAGCAAGTAAAGCGTGCTGCTTTCAAGCGAGTGGTACAGTGAAAGACGACCAACGTAGTGTTACACAGACTATAGAAACAAATGTAAAGCACACTGTAGGCCATGTGCTACGCTAAACTAAGTGCAGTCATACTGAACAGAGTATCCCCTAGCGCTCGAATCCCTGATCTCCCTCACGCCAATACCCTCACTCCTTTATATGCCCTCATCCAATCCACACCCCCAGCACATCACCCACCAATCCCAAGCCTGCTTGATCTGCCCCACCTCCCATCCCTCGTTCTGCAAAGTGTCTATCCCTTTTTTCCTTGCAATTGGGGCCCCTCTGTTCTGCAAGCTGAGCTTATGATTGGTGTAAATCCTCTCTCTGTGCACCTGCAGTAGCTCAATAACTTGACTCTGGGTCAAAGAAGATTCCAGAACTCTGTGAACACAATTATGTCCTGTTGTAGTAAAGCAGTTGTTAAAATATATTGATTTAGCTGTGTGCTGAACCTGGAATAGTCTCAACGGATTCCAAGTTCAGCACACAGCTGAAAGATACAAAGTGTTATTCCTGGTTTAAATCTTACTCAATTGGAACTTCAGAGAGCTAACAAACAATTTTCATAAATCTTATGTAAGTACAATATTGCCATCACTTCATAGATCTCATATTTTCTATTATAAAGCACAGTTCATTCCCCACTCTCTGCTTGTTCACCCACCGGGCATGCATACAACATACACTGCATATACACATACTGTTTGGATATGGCTCGGAACAATGAGGATTGGAAAAAAGGGTAAAGAAAATCAATAATTAAGGGGGTGGGGTTGTTAGGGGTTCTTGAAACACAGCTGGGATGGGGGTATATATATATATATATATATATATATATATATATATATATATATATATATATATATATATATATATATTTGTTTCTACTATTATTATGATTTTGCAATTGTTTGTTTTGGATCGGCAGGGAGGGGGTTAAATTTTTCCCTGCCAGAAATATGTGTGAGAACATGGCTGGAGCTTTAATTAGGTAATTGTTAATTGTTGATTAATTGTGCTCCAGCCGCCGACTATAAAAGCCAGGAGAAATCTTTTGTCTGGGTGGAGTATGTGTGTGTGAGAGAGAGAGAGAGAGAGAGAGAGAGAGAGAGAGAGAGAGAGAGAGAGAGAGAGAGAGAGAGAGAGAGAGAGAGAGAGAGAGAGTACAGCAAGGAAAACGAATGCTACCTATTCTCGTTGTGTTTATTTTTTATTTATATTTTGTGGAGACCTTTACTTTGGCCCTTGTGCCTTTTTTTTTTTTTTGAGAAGTTTATTTATTATTTTTTGTTACTTTTTTGAATAAACTGCAGGTGCATTTTTTTTTTTTTTTTTTTTGAGAAGTACTTTTTTTTTTGGAAAGAATAGGAAGGATGCAGCAGCAGAAGCAGCAATAGCAGCAACAAGTGGAAGACAGGAGTGGTGTTTGGCCGCCTGCAAGTACAGTGCAACGCCACTACTGCCGGATGTCTGCCCGGGCTACTTTGTGGACAAGTGGTGCCCTGGTTGCAGTGAGTTCAGGCACACAGTGGCTATCTGCCCCTCCCAATATCAGGGAGACGTGTTGACCACCCAAATGAGCTAGGAGCAGGCACCCCGGAGAACCCAGAAGAGAACCATGGTTTATACCCATGTTAAGCACGCTGTATATTTCGGGCAAACTCAGCTGTTTGGATTTCATTATGTGCCATTCACATAGATTTAAATAACAAACACACTGCTTATTATTGTAGTAATCGCTTACTAATCCACCAATCAGCTGTTTTCACCCTCATACCTTTCCATTCACTAGATTTCAATACAAAAGGCAGCACTTTACTGGAGTGAAATCACCTGTTTGGAACTTGTTACTTAGCGATTACCCCTGTACTGTACCATGGCTATTTAGTCCCTGTACGCAGTGTTGGGTTTACAGTTTGAAAAAACAGCACTGACCGCAACAGCAAGCAAGCATGGCTGCAAAGAGAAAGAGAAAAGCAATAAGCATCAGCACAAAAAATCAGTGTAAATAAAATGTCTCTGTTAGATGCTATGCACTTGCTAAAGCATGCTTGGAACTCAGTCAGTCAGCAAACCCAATGCAACGTTGCTTCTGTATGGGATTTCTGTAGTTGAGGAGGAGTGCCTACAAAAATACAACCAAAACTGAAACAACACCAGAGGGGAGAGGAAGAATTCTCAGCTGTGTTACCTTGGCAACCAGGACGCTCTGCCTGAAACAGACACCGACGACATAAGCGTGCGTGCTGCACTTGTAACACTGTGGCATACTATGGAGCAGCATCCGGATATAGAGCCAAATTGGGATTTTTTGGAAAACGCTGAAAGTTTGCCGTCCATAGTTGCAAAAAAAGATCGTCCAGATGCGTATCAGAGTTATTCGCTGGAAACAATTTGCAGTAATGTAGCCTACCTGTACTGTACATTTCTGCATTTGCATTACTTTTTTGCACTTTTTATTACATTTGTAGGTTTTAATACAACTTTTTTTATAAGTGTAATGAGTGTCTTAATAAAGATTTTTAACTGCATATACGCGTGTTTGTTTTGATTACTGTTCTGGTGATTGGGGGACATTTTGAATGTCAGGTTATTGTGTGGGAGTTTATACCATCCATCGCTTACTGTGGATGAATCACATTAACACATTAAGCTTGCTAGATCGAGCGTAGAATACCATTCTGCCCGAGCCAGGCTAGTTAAAGTAGTCTCAATTGAAGGAACGGGGTTGGCATCTTTATGAGTGACCATATTAAGTTTCCTGTAGTCAACACAAAATCTCCACAATCCGTCTTTCTTTAGCACTAGGACAAAGGGTGCTGCCCAAGGGCTACAGCTCTCCCTCACCACTCCTGTATCCAACATACCTTGTAAAAGGGTTCAGATTTCCTTGTACAATGTGGGTGGGATTGTCCGATTCCGCTCCCAAATAGGTGCAGCACTCCCCGCAGGGATCTGATGTTCGACCACGTCTGTCTGTCCATAGTCTCCCTCATGAGTGGCAAAAACCTGTTGCCACTTGTTAATGCATGCCACTGTTGTTGCTGGTCCAGGGTCAATCCTTCTCCCTGTGAAGAGAGGTGTTCCAAAGCACTCACCTCTTCTGTAGGTTATTCATCAGTCCAATGCACCACATTCATTTCCACAACCCCCGGGCTTACTTAATTTAGTGTTAAATCTCGATCACCTCTCACATCTCTAGGATCAACTGTAGACACGGTTCCTAGTCTCTGGAACCAGTTCACAACTATGGGATGGCTACTCGGGTTGCCCACCCTGACAGGGATTCTTCCTTGCTTCACCACACCCAATGTTCTGGCCACTTCTACCCTTCCCTTTTCCAGTCCAGATTCCACTAGGGCACAATAGCTTTCACTTCCAGGGCTATTTGCAACCTTTGCCCACACCACCAACTCAATTTGGGCTGGTATAGTCAATGGGTGTCGAGATGCCAAGCGTGCATTACCCACTAGACCAGGCCGTGGCACAGTGGCGTGGATCTGTTGACAAGTGACGAAAGCAGTTTTCCACGCTCTCTCTGTTGGTTGAGACTGAGAGGTAAAAAATAAAGGGTTACCAACTTTCCACACAAACAGTTCTTCCCAACATGCCGAGATAACGTTCATCCCCAGGATAGCCTGTCTGGAACCCAAACACCCATCGCTCACGATGACCATTCTTCGTGCAGGAATCTTCACTCGGCCCATCTGAAAATCTGCTATCATATACCCCACATAAGGAATCTTAAATCCATTTGCGGCGTGTAACGCCAAGCACTCATTATCTTTTGCATCTCCAATTTTCCGATGTTTAAAGTGTTGAATGAACAGGCTTTCACTATCTGAACCTCCACTAGGGGGCGGGGTCCCACTATTTGTTCTGGCAGTTCTTCTTGGGGGGTCACTGAGAGCACACCCTGTCACCTGACCTGTGGTAATTAAGGAAGCTTGTTTAAAGCAGGCTGGGGACAGCGTGTCGCTATGTGGCCAACCACTCCACACTGATTACAGATGGGTTGCCCCTGAGTGTCCACTCTCTTGTTCTTGCTCCTGAAACAAAGCCTCTTTCTTAACTTCCATAAAAGTCATGCGTGGTGTTTGTCGTGCTTGCCTGTGTAGTTCCTGTCAGAGACTTCCTTCTCGTAAGCTTCCCTCAACAGGCCATCCCTGTAATCCATTCCTTCTGGATCCTGACACTATAACCTGGAAAATAGTTTGTGAAGCTGGAGGGAAAAGCTTTGTAAAGAGTCATTAGTTTCCTGAGTACTGCTAAAGAGCCGAGTGCGCAATGTCACAATTGGAACTTTGTCCCCATATAACTCTTCCAGTATATCAAATATATGTTCAACCGTACCACGATTACATATATTGATTGCCAGTATCTCTCACTTGGCTTCCCCCTCTAGAACTCCCAAAGCCAAATCTGGTTGTTGTTTCTCACTTAATGGCTGAACACTAAGCATAGTTTTAATTTGGGTCTTCCATTCTCTTAATTTCACCTCCAACATTGTGCCCCCAAATTCTGGTATCCACAGCGCCCCCATAAAAAACGGCATCATTAACATTGGTGATCCTGTCACCTGTGCTCCCTCTCCTGGCATGGTTAAGGATCAAAGTGGCTGCTCAAACCTAACAAAGAATCCTGCCGACTACGCCAAGTGTCACAACCCGCACAATAACATATTATGACTGTCAGTTGTGGTGCAAAACAGATTTAGTTTACTTCACGGCAGAACATTTTATTGTAGTACCGACTACGCCAGAACAAATTTTAACCGTACCATAAAAAAGAAATTACCAATTACTCACTTTTATTATAAATAACACTAATTCAACCGATTCATCTAGAGTAAAATGGCTAACGCAATTTCAAAAGTACTTTGATAAGGGAGTCACACCTTGTATGACCCAAACACAGCCAAGATAGAGACCACAAACCAAAAATGAGATAACATTTTTTATTATATTATTACACACACAAAAAAAAACATAGTAAAAATCAGAAGCATGTCTGTTCTCAACCTGGCTATACAATAACCCTAAGAATCCAAAGGTACAGGATGTATTACCTTACCGTATAGGAGACAAAGGCAGTCAAGTCGCTAAACATCCTGTTCCCCCAATTTGGGCATAAACTCAATAAGCAGTCAACTATTTATGCAAAAAACAATTACAACCCACCCACATGAGCTGCAGCAAGCAAAACCCTCTATCCCTCAGCTCTAATACACAATCAGTAAACCCCACTATTAAACAAGGGAGCAAATAGGGGGCTCCCGAGTGGCGCATCCAGTAAAGGCGCTCCACGTGGAGTGCAGGATGCGCTCTATAGCCTGGAAGTCGCGAGTTTGAGTCCAGGCTATTCCACAGCCGACCGTGGACGGGAGCTCCCAGGGGGCGGTGCACAATTGGCCAAGTGCCGCCCGGGGGGAGGGAGGGTTAGGTTGGCCAGGGTGCCCTCGGCTCACCGTGCACCAGCGACCCCTGTAGTTTGGCCGGGCGCCTACGGGCTTGCCTGTAAGCTGCCAGAGAGCTGCGTTGTCCTCCGACGCTGTAGCTTTTGGGTGGCTGCATGGTGAGTCCGCAGTGTGAAAAAAAGCGGTCGGCTGACGGTACACGCTTCGGAGGACAGTGTGTGTTCGTCTTCGCCCTCCCGAGTCAGCACAGGGGTGGTAGCGGTGAGCTGAGCTTCAAATAATAATTGGCCATTCCGAATTGGGAGAAAATAATAAAACAATTGGCAACGACTAAAAAACCCCCCCAAAAAAAAAAAATGGAGCAAAATAATAAATATAGCAGCAAAATATTTAGCATGACTCTGGTCACGATAATCCATGGATTTCAATCTGGTGTTCGGTTCATGAGTCCAAGTCCAGTCAGTCCTTTTATTGGTCTCCACTTTATTCCCAAAGCAACTAAAACAAGAATTTACAAAAGACAAACCAAACATGTGATCAGTTCCAAGAATATGCTTAAAATGCCATAGTAATCAGTAATAACAGTTCAATGATATAAACTAAAAACAAACCTAGCCATATACAATGTAAAACTGCTAAAAGGCAATATCAGTTTACTCTAGTTAATAAATAAAACAAAGTGCCAATTAAAATCAATTCAGTACATTTTATTAGCTAATTTACCCAATTAAAACAATACAAATCTAGAACTCATCTAGAACTCATACCAACTCATGTCAATTAAAGTCAAGTACAGGACACAGCCAAATAATGGACAATCTTAATATAAGTCAATTTTCATACATCACAACAACTCAATATTGCTCATTCCCATTAGTTCACCCAACAGTATATTTCATGCAGCAACACAGACTCCTCCCTTGCTAGTAGTTTATCTAGTTTAACGTTGTCAAATAAACAGTGGATCATACATAGCATTCCAATCGTTCACTTTACAAACAGCCAATAACTTATTATTAAGGTTATTACGGTTACTTAACCTGCAATGCGTGCTGGACTGTGCAGGTTGAGAAAAAAATGTCACTCTTTCTGTGTTCTGTGGTATCACAGTAGTTTCAGCTTTCATTTTTTTTTTGATCAACATCGTTTCGCTTGCCTCATCAATGTCCTGCACGTTTCTGCCCTCTTTGCTGCGCCTGTATTCTCTCTGGGTCTTCCCTGCTTGTGTTCGTACTTCCCTGCTTGTGTTCGTACTTCCCTGCTTGTGTTCGTACTTCCCTGCTTGTGTTCGTACTTCCCTGCTTGTGTTCGTTCTTGTTGACTCGTTTCGCTTCAGTTCTTACTTGCACTCCTCTCGAATTCGTCTAGCTCTGAGTCTCTATTCACTTTGCCCTGGCTGGCCCCTTGACTGATTTCTCTCTCTATCTCTAACTGACCTATTTGCTGAGCCTCCCCCCCCCCCCACTCCCCCCCCCCTTTCCTCCTCTGGTCCTCTGACCAACCTGTTCCTTCTTTAAATGCAAGTCCCTCTCACATCTAATTCGTCAATTACTGGATTGCTCTCCTTCATTCAGATGGAATATAGCTGGGTTAAATATTTAAACCGTACCTATTTCCTCGTGAAAATACAATAAAAAATACAATAAATTAGTGCATAAAAACAATTCACAAAAACATGCTCAATCCAAAAATACTTAAATTCAAACATGAAAATTATTAAATACATAATTACTATAAACTCATGAAAATCATGCAAAGAAAGTGCTCAAGGAATCATAAAGAGAAAAAAAAGACAACGATTTGGTCACACTGTGACATAACTCCTGACCCTATTAGGTGGTTTGAAGCACATGCATGGTTTTCCTCTACCATGATGGCTGACATTACCTGACTATAGACTTAAGGTCCGTTCCATCTTGGAGAGAAACCGGAAGCTAGTGAGCACAGCGTCCCTATCCGCTGGGAGGCCGAACTTCACCAATGTGGAAATCCCTTTACCCTGCCTCAGGGCCATAAGAGCTTTCCCTCATAGTTCTGCCATTGCACATTCTAGGGAATTATATGGTGGTTTTGTGATTAATTTTGTGTATTAATGTCAATTTGGAACAAAGTTCAAATTTGAATTGTAATTTGAATTTGTGTGAAAGGCATGAAAGGCTTGTGAATATTACAGTAATAAAATTACATAAAAGCTATACTTCTCTATTTCCAATGCCATATTGACTACATCCTGAAAGAATTAGGTCTGCTGTGCTAACAGGAGATGTGTTACATCCAGCAGTGCCACAGAGGAGAATTTAAGCTATTTGCATTTCCCTGTGTGCCAATTCCCCTGTGCGCTAAGATGGCCTGATCGAGCACTGCTGTTAGGAACAGCATGGAGTGCTGATAACCATATATAAACTCTCTCGTCAGCATTCCTGCGAACAGAATGTTTCTGTGGTTCAGTCCCTTTGTACAGCATGCTCTGACTGAACTAGGTGATTTTTTAAAACCTTTTTCTTAGTTGTACAAATTGCCAGGGTTCCATTTAAAAAATAAATACAATCAGGGGTAATTTTCCAATGGTATTAAAGCCCTACATTTTGAATGCCTCAGTATTCCTGAGGATTGTCTCAAATGGTTGGTTATGAAAGAACCATACTTCAAAAGTACATTGTTATAGCAATAGAGCATTTTTAAAACTCAATCATCTTATAATGAGGATCTGCTGATAGCTTCTCCTTGCTGTGCCTGCCTTTCATTGTTGCTGGAATAATGAGAAATAATTACTTCTATGTTCCAGCATTCAGTAATTCAGGAAGGGACAGATTTTTGCATAGCAGACAGTGCCACTTTATATATATATATATATATAGGCCGAGGTGATATCGATAGTCAAGTCTGTGCATCGTTTTTGTGTAAAGGGTTTAAGCAAAAGGGTTTTATGTTTTATTACATTTGGAATCTGGAATTATTTTTTATTACATTTCAAATCTGCAATTATTTTTTGCATTAAGCGCAGAGTTTCTCTGCTCCCCGCAGGTCTGACTCACTGAATCTGCATGCGATTGAGCTCACCTTCTCCCCCCTGCCCCACCCCCTGTGAGTGTTTACTGATGGGATTGGATCTGTGCAGGAGCCTTCAAAGTAAAAGAGCAAGTTAAGAGCATTCTGCTAGAATTACAAATACTGTATCAACTGAGCTACAATGCCTTCTGATGTTTGGCAATTATTTTCTAAAGTAAGACGGCAAGAAAGTCAAGTAAAGAAAGTAATGTTTGGGATACTCCGGTAACACAACTAATCTGCGTGACCATCTAATGAGATGGCACCCTACAAAGCTTCAAACAAAATCTGCATGTATTCATCTGAACTACGCCCACACATTACTCAACTACTCGACATTAAGAAAAACACCCAAGATCATTCCAAAAGTTGTATCTTTGGTCAGAAGTATTAAGCATTCCCGGCAATGTCAGTCCCTAGTGAGCAGGTATTCAGTAATGCTGGGCAGACTGTAAGCAAGTGCCAGTCATCGCTTAAATTAAAACAAAATGTGGACACTATCATGTTCCTTAACACAATTCAAATATAAGTCATGGACACCAATCTTGTTACTAAACTGCTGTGGACAGTGAGAACTTTTACATTTTGTATTTTTTTTTCTCTTCTCTTGATTGGTTGTTACTCTGACTTGTTGCAGATTTAAACAACTTTTTGGGGGGATTTTGCTTTGACCCCCAACTGGTATAAATCAACACGAATAAGGTAAAAAAAATATATATATTTTTTAATTACTATATGCATAAACTGATGTAATCAATTTAATACGCATAATAGTTTTTAAAGCGTTACTAGCAATGCTACACATTAATCCACAGCTCCACATGTATTACTGCGTTTTTTTAAATACATTTTTTTACCCTTTCATAACGTTGATTAATCGATGTATCAGCTTTTTTGGAGAACGATATTTCAATAGTGAAAAATTAGGCATCGCCCCAGCCTGATTATATATATATATATATATATATATATATATATATATATATATATAAGCCTGGGGCGATGCCAAATTTTTCACTATAGGAATATATTGTAGCGATCTCGGTTAACGCAGGCAGGCACATCACACAGGGCGATGTAATCCACACACAGGCGGAAAGCGGGTGCGAACTCGGGACCTCTTGCACTAAAGCATAGCGCCAATACCGCTGTACAAAAGAGCTGGCTCCTTTGCAAGGAGCGTATATCGGGCTTATATCTTCATGTGTGATTACATCACCTACCAGCCCTGCTGCTGCCTTCCCCCGTGCACACTACACTCTCCCCTGCCAGCCTCAAGTCCGCCCCGGACTTGCTCACCAGGCTACAGTCCGACGAGTGCGTGCCGGTGTACCTGCATCCCACTTCTTACACCAATGTAGCGATCTTGGTCAACACAGGCAGGCGCATCACACAGGACGAGGCAATCCACACACAGGCGGAGGGCTGGTGCGAACCCGGGACCTCTAGCACTAAAGCATAGCACCGATACCGCTGTACAAAAGAGCCGGCTCCTTTGCAAGGTACGTATATCGGGCTTATGTCTTCTTGTGTGATTATGTCACCTACCAGCCCTGCTGCTGCGTTCCCCCTTCCCCCTGACCTGTGACTGGAAACGGATCGTCCATTCATTCATTCGCATCTACCAAGTGCAGCTGGTTACAGTGTCAGTTCATAATGAGTGAGAAGTGAAAATTAGTTCTCGTTCAATTGGCTTCAAAGCTCAGGTTAGTCGGGATAACAAGCTTGTCAGCAGAACTTTCAAAGCACGCTCGAAACTTTGCATGCGAAACAATCTACAGTGTTTGATTTCTGTGTGAAACTGTAAGTTGTTTATTATTGTTTTTGTTCACCAAGTTAATTCTGTATAATGTACAGTTGTTAACTTTTGCAGTTTAAGTCATCAAATTAGACAGTACAAGTCAATACCTAAAAGTATAGTCAACAGTTTGTGCACAGTTTGTACTCGCATTGTTTTTGTACAAATAACGCTGCAGTTATTTTATTAATTCTTATTTCAATTGAACTATATGAGTTGTACTGAGTGGAGTGTCCAGAAATGTTCTGCTGCCCCTTTAAATAATACAACATAACCAGTAGCACAAAGGAAGTAAGGTCAAGAACCGAAAGAATTAGACAGACAGTGTGTGGATAGACACGGTGAGAACAGCCAAGAGTATATAGCTGCAGAACGAAGGCTCGCACAGGGTAGGTCCCACAGCGTAGCTCACACAGGGTTGCTCACACAGGGTAGCTCGCACAGGGTAGCTCCCACAGCGTAGCTCACACAGTGTAGCTCCCACAGCGTAGCTCACACAGTGTAGCTCAAACAGTGTAGCTCACACAGCGTAGCTCACACAGGGTAGCTCACAAAGGGTAGCTCACACAGCATAGCTCACACAGGGTAGCTCACACAGGGTAGCTCACACAGTGTAGCTCACACAGGGTAGCTCACACAGAGTAGCTCCCACAGCGTAGCTCACACAGCGTAGCTCACACAGGGTAGCTCCCACAGGGTAGTGCTGCGTGCGCAACTTGTAATTTACTTAGTGCTTCTCACCCTCAACACCCCTACCACGTGACCATAATGCCCCACGAACCTTAGGTTTAGGGTTAGGTTATTGCTGTGTGTATTTAAAGTTACGGCCAATACCCCATGAACCTTAGGTTTAGGGTTAGGTTATTGTTATGAAATAAACTTTTTAGTACCTAAATTTATCACCCTTATCATGTGATCAGGCTGTAGTATATAATGATGACGTCTATTACGAGTTGCGCACGCAGCACTACCCTGTGTGAGCTATCCTGTGTGAGCTATGCTGTGGGAGCCTTCATTCTGCAGCAATACCCCTCTCAGAATAGCAGCAGCAGAGTGGGAAATTAGTGCAGGAGAATAGTAATAAACATCATTAATGTTAACTAATAAACCATGGAATAAAGTTCTTTTGAACTTCAGTCTATAAATCAAGGTTGGTTGGATCAATTTGAAAAGTGAGTGTAAGCCCAAACAGACTTTCTTTTGTTTTAATATATATACATATATATATATATATATATATATATATATATATATATATATATATATATATATATATATTTTATATAATGCTTGCTAGTTTTCGATATTAATCGGTAAAGCTTGTTAAATGTCAGATTCCCCAAAAATGAGAGTTTGACTGAAATAAATTTATATAGGATAAACATCGATAAAACCACTTGCTAGTTTTTATTTTCGTACCAAAAATAACAATTTAGAAATCATCTATAGTTTGTTTAGTTTTTATACTTGCTGTCTGTTCCGTCTCCGCTCCACTCTGAATGGCTAGGGGTCGCTGTTACTCAGTGATCTGTTAGTATAGTTTCACTGTCACTGTCATTTCACCCAGTTCTGATAGATCCCATTGACTGAAGCAGCGCAAGAATGCTCTCATTCATTAAAATGACTGTCAATCATCAAGACCTGTATCGACCGTGCACTTTCATTTGCAAGCTCAAGCGCCTGTCATTCAAAGTGCCTACTTTTCAAAATAGCGGGTTAAGGTGTAGGTAGGCTTTTGCTAGGTATACGGTGACAGTTACTAGTTTGATTTGAAAATGGGGTGCAAGAGGAAAACACTTAATGAGTATTGTGCTCAATCCCCTGACTGATATCTCCACTGCAGGACGAAGCGGCCCGTCTGCCTTACCTTCCAGTGACTCCAGCTGTGCTGAAGAACAAGTGCCAGTTAGTTCTGTTCAAGTATCTAATGTTTTGTTCTGTGCATATTATTTTTACTCTTAAATGTATGCTTTAAAAATCTGTGTAAAACACTTTTATATGCTGCGTTTTCTATGGTTTATTTGAGACCATTTTTAAAATTTGTGTAGGATCTTTATCTTTACAAGGTATAGCTCTGCTGTGACCAAACGTTATTTCAATTAGAATGTTGGTAACCATGGTTTTGTTACATGTTGAATATGATAAAGGGGCTTTGCTAAATTATACATTTCTCAATGGCATAAAAAGTCTGTGTTTTTTTTTTTTTTTTTTTAAGGCATAAAGGTCGATTTCACCCATTCTCTGGCTGAATGGAAAAATAAGGATTGAAAAAAAACCCCAGTAAATCCTTTCTAAAATAAACGTTGATATTAATTGTCGATTTGGCAAAAAAATAAAAATTGAATAGGATTACACAAAATTCTTGATATTACAAATGTTCTGCTTAATATAAATATCCTGTTTGTGCAAATTATTTTGTTGCCCCTCAGGGAAGAACATTTTGAATAAAACAAATCGCCCTATTTGGAACAGCTGAGTGTAAAGGATATTGGAAAATGTATTAACTTGCATTCAGATTAGCTCTTCTGTACTGTATTTCAGTGCTGTTTGGGGACTGCTGATCCAATGATACATTTGAAGTTGCCATAGTGCACATGCATCAATGCCATTTCCATGAAGCAGAGAAATTAGTAACCAGCACAAAAAACATGCATTATCCTTGCAGACAAAATCAGAGGTGTTGAAAATGGTGGATAATGCACCACTGTACAAGAAAAAGAAAGATATTGCTGTAATAGACTGTATATTGAAAATGCATTTTTAATGAACACTATAGTAATCAATGCAATATCTTAGCATGTGTGAGTTCCGCAGCAAAACAAGCACGCTTCTTCTGTGATTTAATGATTATTTTGCCAGGTTATTGGTACACTAATAAAGTCAATTCATTTTAGTCACCATTTTGCTCAGTCCATTTGCAGTGTTATTAAAAGGGTATTGGTGTATGCTAAATCTATAAAATATAGCTAGGATTGTAGGAAAATGTAGACAATGTATATAGGACAATTCCTTCATACTTTTAAAACTGTGCCTTCTCCCTTTGAGCTTTCAGCCACAGGTCCTAGCCTGGAGAGAAAAAGCTGTTGGTTTTTTTCCTCATGATTTCTTGTTTTTGTTTATTTGGTAAGTGCCAAACTGCTTTCTGCCTCAAAATGTTTGGTGCTTTTTAAATAATGGAATGTTATGCCATTCAGGAAGTCACCTGTTCTTGCCAATTCAAAACATCTAACCAGAATATCTAGAATGTGACCCTAATTCAACTGAGTGTCATTCCAAATGAGTATCAATTGTCTGAAGAAAGTTCCTGCAAAGTTACCTTCAGGGAAGACACTGATTTGGCAAACTTGACAAGTGGGATCACTTTCTACATTTTATTGGAAAGTAGTCCAACTGGAATGGAATAGCATGTTTCAGAAGTGTTACCAGTCCTTTGATATTTTTCATTATAATAGGTAAAAACTAAAATGTTACATTTTGAATCTTGTCAAAACCTGAAAATGATTATTTTGCCAAAATGTGAAGATTTTCATAAAACACAGAGGGCTCACAAGCCCGCGATTTGTAATCCACTAAGAAACACATTAAAACAGATCTCTGTGTTATATGGAAGTGGCAAACAAATTGCATATTTGATTGATTTGATTGTAAATCATTAAGACCCTCTCTGAAGTGTCACCTCATGTTTAAACAATCAACAGAATATGACAGATATATAACGGGGTTTGTAATAATATCCATATGAGCAAAACACGTAGGCTAGGTCCAGCTCTTCTTTAAACTACAGTTGATTTATAAGAAGTTAGAATGTAAAAATGGCCCTGTCTCATCTTGAGGTTCTCTTGCCCAATCTTATACAGCGTATGTATAGATTATGTTTAACATATGTGTTATATTCAACTGTCCAGCTATTCCCATTAAAGGAATCTAATATAAAGTAAATTTTGCATCAGTCCCTTGGTGGTTGCTGGGGTAACTTCTGTGTGTAACCTGAGAATGTGCATTAGCGAGTGATAATGTTATGCAAAAGCCACCACACTTTTTGTAATAAACAAGTTAAAGAACTCCCAAAAACCTAAACAGAAATCTATCCCCTTGTTGTAAAGCACGACTGGAAGCTTTGTGCATAGAGGAGTTTCATAAGGGATAGGTGGCATGAAGGACAAGTTCAATCTACTTTTATGTTTATGTAATGATTATGTAACCAAATGAAATAGTGACCTTTTTCTCTGCATACACAACAGATGACTCAAAGGACTCCAGGGAATCAGGGCTTTTAATAAACAGCTCTTGTTTTTAAACAGAGGGTTAGCTTAGTTGGCAGTTTTATAACTCTTAAATGAGAGAGATACTCATCTTAAAAATACATATGATCAAACTACCCCCCTTTTAAGCCATTAGGTCTATCTTTTTTAATTTATGATGTGCAGTTTTCATTTTATATTTGCATTACAGAACAAATTGTATTTTCCAGCCTCTTCCAAGGGTCTTCAGGGGGATGTGTGTCTAAAAACATGTATTAACTTATTTGTGTCAGGTCTATTCTCATTGGGTAATGTCTTTTACCTGCTACCTGTATGGTCCCATACACTTTGGGGATTTGTCACTCACTCCTAGACCTGTTTTGCATTTTCTGGTTGAAGCTGCCAGCAACTGTAAGTCAAGACAACCATTGTTTCATCATTTATTTCCTTGCAGTTTAAATTGTTAAATACAGTTTGCATGTTTGCAAGTGTATGTAATGCAATGTAATGAAAAAATGCATTACATTTCAATGTGATTTGTGGAAATTGTCAATAAAATAAAAACTGGGAACCATTATTCCTCATAGCTTTACAAGGAATTTTATATTACTGTATGTTATAATCACTGCTGAATTGTGCAAATGCAAAAATTACTTTTTTTGGAATGAATTTAAATGAAATTGATTGAAACAAAGATTCCAGTGCACTTCAAAAGGAATACAAATGTATATATTTTAAATTGTAAATAGGTCAATTACAAGGAGGTGTAGCATACATTCTACATGGCTATTTTCTGGAGACAGAGGGGCAGAAGAAGATTTTGAATTTGGGTAATGATTTACCCCATTACAAACATTACAAACGTTGACGTACCATACTTCATTAGTGTATTGAGGCACTATACTAGCTGTCATTATTATATTTGTTTGACATAAATATTTATCCAGGGAAGTCTAGCAGTGTGGAGTAGTGGTTAGGGCTCTGCGCTCTTGACTGGAGGGTTGTGGGTTCAATCCCAGATGGGGGACACTGCTGCTGTACCCTTGAGCAAGGTACTTTACCTAGATTGCTCCAGTAAAACCCTAACTGTATAAATGGGTAATTGTATGTAAAAAATAATGTGATATCTTGTAACAATTGTAAGTCGCCCTGGATAAGGGCGTCTGCTAAGAAATAAATAATAATAATAATAATAATAATAATAATAATAATATTATGACACATGTTATTTAAAGTGGGATCCAAGCTGTTACATTGGGGTCAACAGACTCAATGCTAATATTTTGTTCACAGTAAATCCCCTTTTCTAAACACAACATGGTATACTATATGAAATAATTTAATTAAGATACTGTATGCTCATGCAGGAAGGCTCTCTGGGACTGCATGTCATTTTCATGAATCCTGTTGGTATTTCAAGTTATTTACCCATATCTTAGCATAGTTTAATCACAAACCTTTGCTTTTCAGTGTAGTATTTAGTTATAGACATGGTGTAGTAGAGATATATCCAAGCTGATTGTTTTTTTTTGTTGTTGTTGCTTTTTTAAATAAAAAGTCTGTTAAAATATTAGGACTGATTGGTCCTATTACAATGCTTTACAAGGATGTCCAGCCAATTGGAATTCTTGCAGATGATTCTTGGGGCCTTAAAGAAATCAATGCACTGTATGTACAGTAGGCTCCCACACCCCACATACAGTACCTTGCACAATAAAGCAGAAAAAACAACCACTGCCAATAACCTGCTTTTCAATGAAAGGAACATTGTTATTGTAAGTTTTAGAATGTGTACAGCATATCGAACACTTTTTCATAAATCCTATACATTTCTATATATATATATATAAAAAAAAAACAGCAAAGCAGCTTGAGTAAATATATATAACACTGTCCCTACATTCCTATTTAAGTTATTATTTCAAGTTTTGTCTTTTCAGAAAAAATGTTAATAACAATTTTGGGGACATTTATCTAAAAGTCTGGCCGAAAGTCATTTTAAAATACTAAATTATTAAAGGTGTTAGTTACATTTCAGGACTACTCTCATCTTATCACAGCCTCTGTCTGTGCTGACAAGCTAAGTCAGTGACTGATGATAGAAAAGACCCTACAAATCTTTGCTGACAGCCACAGTGCGGCAGACAGCGCAAGTCTATACTCTCGTCCTTTGTGATGAACCTCATCGCTGCTTCAAACAAACTTAAACCCATTGAACCAGAGAAGAATCCCTTGAAATCCTCTTCAATGAAAACAGATAGGAAAGCATACACAACTTTCACTGTGTCTTGACCCCATTAAGCTACCCCAAAAAAGTCCTATTGTCAACAGTGTGCCAGTAAGTTATCGATATAGCACCTCTACACCTCATTGCTGTTTATCACCTGTGTGTATGTCAAATGTGGCTGTAAGTAACCCATGTACTTTATCAGAAAAAATAAGTTATTGCTCTTTACTGTGGAAAAGCAATTTCTAGTCTCATCATACATTCCCTTTTACCTGATATGCACCAACTAAGGCACATTATGAGGGCTACACAATTACATTAAGATAGGCTAGAATTCTATAGAAAGAGCCAAATGATGGCACCAATTATTCAGATTCTTGTGAGTATGAACATTTTCAACTTTTCTCAGACCCTCATCAGCATATTGGTAAATGCCTAAGGGGCTTCTAAATATGCTTGTTGTACCAGAAACATTTAGAAGCAAATAATATTGTTTGAATTGTGAATGCAGTCCCCAAGGCATTTATTTAATAGCAAGCTGATAAGGCACTGAACAAAAACTGTAAGGCCTTTGTACTTATGAAGCAAATAATAACAGCCCTGTAATCCTAGTGTTTTATGCTGGAATTGTGGAGATTTTAAAAAAAGACTGAGTATCACAGTAAATTAGTAATAATAATAGATTCAAATTTTAGACTAAAGCCTTGCCAGTCGTGATTGAAGGCAATTTCCATCCAATCACTATTAGGTGCTTCTATAAAACACGTTTTGGCAGGGTCTTATTGGCCAGCTCATATTGTGTCTGTTTTTTAAGGTTTTTCAATCCAGCACTGGTAGTAGAATGATTTGATAATTTTCTCCTTTAAGAGCTCTGCAGAAGTATTCTGCTTTTAGAGAATGTGCTGGTGCTATCAGCATGTGGCCTTCAATGCATGCATTTTGTGGGGGGGAAGGGCAGGCCAGCTGCTTTGGTTTGGACTGGGGTGTTATACAACAGCTTTGCTGAAAGAAAAAGGAACAGATATGCAGTAATAGTTAATCACAGATGAAACAGGGAATGCATATGATGTACTGTATTTTGAACCACAGAACACTTACTGGTATAATTGTGAAAGTATTTTTCATTCCGACCCAGGTTTACGGAACATTAATAATGCTTACCCATGACACGTTTTTAGTCCTGTATACCCTATAATTCCAGCTAAATTATATATGATGTCATGTGTGTTAAACTGCATGCAACTTCAGCTTTTGCTTCATAATTATTTAATAAAGTCAGGTGTGTGGATAACAGTTCATAACTGTCTAGTGGGGCAAGACATTGGCTCTTGACCAGTCTGCATGCTGTCTGTTCATTTGGCAAACTACAATACACCCATATTCTGGTTGATCGTCCCACATTGCCATGGTGTCTCCCATGTTATGTGAATACATAATTCTCAAACAATGAAATGGGAATATTAAAAAATAAGGAAAACTTCATACATTTAATAGCAACTGCAAGCACCTCTTTTGTGTTGTTGCCCCTACCTGTTTCATCCCAGTTATTGCTTTTGTGTCTGTATATAACATGTGGAGATATAGCCTTCAGTGAACTCTTTCTTTATCAAAAAGCAGATATTATTCAATGTACATCTTCTTTATCTTGCCAGAAGTGGTTTGAGCTGTAAGGGCAAATGTTATCTTTTCTGCATCTCTCTATGAGCTAAAAAGGTATCATCTAACGTGTTTTCCTTGGGAAATCTGTAATGTAATAAGAAGAAGAAGAAGAAGAAGAAGAAGAAGAAGAAGAAGAAGAAGAAGAAGATAACAAGCTGTACCAATCCTCACCTTTCTAAACCACATACATGATTGTATATAGTATAAAATTATATTTCGATTTGCATGGTCAGTCATTGATTTTCTTAGTCTTGTAAGACATCAAACAATCCTGGAAACATTACAATTAGCTTCAAATTATCCATTAAATATTCCATATTTAATTAAATGCCAGTGCAATAAAGGGTACTACAAATATATAAAGCAAGCCAGCCCTTCAGGCTTTGACTAGTTGCAGTTTTTTTTACCCCCCATATAAAAATAATGAATATGTGCCTATCATTCTTATAATACTGGGTCCAAAATTAACCCACAACATTTTAACCTGAGCAGCTTTGTGAATGCACTGCAATTTCATTTATGTAACAATGCATACAAAGCTTGCTGTTATGCAAATTTAAAATTAACTGTATACACTGTTTTTTTTTATTTTTTATTCTATCACTGTCTAATAACCCTATTGTGTTGAGAATTTGTCTACACCTGTCACATTGACTTAAACCATAATGTTTGTGTATGTAATCAAACATGGTAGGACTATGATTTTCTGTATACTGTACATAAAAACATAATAATGTAAAATGCGAAAACCTTTAAATCGGAACCTCTATCAGACTAGAAACATGATAGGATGGTTTATGTACACATCATTAAATGCACCATACTGTATCTAAATCAAAAGGATCCACTTAGGATTGATAGTTTATTTATAACCTGAGTGTACAGTTGGCCATGTCTCTTGTGGTGTAAGTGTTAACTTTTATTAAGCTATGTTGTCTTGTATCCATGGCTAACCAGAATATGACACATTTCTGTATGTTTACCATTACATAACAAGCGAGGTTAGTCTGGACAACAATGATTTGTTTTATTTACATAAATACAACAAAGAGACATTACTCTCATTAGATTATTGAATAATGTTATTTTGTGGACCTTCATTTTTTGTTCAACGTTACACTCGTAATACTATTGCTGGGATGAGCTAAGGATTGTACATTGATTGAAAATATGAAATGGAATTGGTGTTCCATGATAAAAATTGGACTCCCACAGATAGAAGATAATGGAGCTTGGTATTTTCACTTTGCTTGCCCTAAAATAATTTTCTGTAAAGTTAATTCCTATCACTGTCTAAGGTTAATTGGCTTCAAATCATTGTGAAAATGTGAAATATCAAATTGCTGTGTTCCACAGCACTTTGCTGGTACCCATAACATTAAACTATATGTGCTTTAGAGTCCTTAGCTTTCCCAAGGTGACTTCCAGAATTGCCAGACAGTCTTTTGCCTACTCAGCTGCTGTCACTTGAAACAACCTTTCCCCTAAACACAGAAAAAAAAATTCAGACACCTTGCATATTTATTCACTTTCATCCAAGCGATGTGTGTTTTACAACTGCTACCTAAAATACAGTCCTTGCCACTATCTACACTTACAACAGAGACAAACAATTCAACTGTTTGAACTAAGCGTAACGAAAGAGCAAAAATCTAATCCAATTACCAAATGAACAACAAATTGAATCTCATTATCAAACAAGTATCAATTCAGAAGAAATGTTTTAAGTGGCGGTGACAGTCTATACTGTTACTGTGTGGATGATTAACAGATGGACACGGGAGTCAGACAGTTCTCTTTGATAATGCCACACATGCGCAGAGGATGTATTTAAACAGAAGGGGGCACCCTTGTGTTTGGGGATTCCTATACCGACTACGGTGAGTATGCTTGGGTGGTACCAGTCCATTTAAGTCCCACTGGTGCTGCAAAATAATAATAAAAACGAAAGGCAAAAGCGAAAGAAAAAATAAATACTATGAACAAAACTACAAACAAAAGTGCTGCTCTATGCCTCTGCTAACTGGTGATGCTCGAGCTAACTAAACTAAAATGTGGGTACGTCTCTGTGACAAAGAAAGAATGATTCTTGGAGTTAGATCTCCCTCCCGAACTGTGAGGGTGCTGTGTAAAGGGAACAGAGTACCCTGGACTGGATGGCCCAACAATTAATTCTCATAGTTAGGCGGCAGTTGGCCATCTAGAAAGGGGGTGGAGCTACGGTTCACTAAACCATCGACCCAGAAGGGACACGATGAGGCAGCCGCGGATTGGAGGAGCGGTTGCACTCGTTAACCAAGGGGTCATGGTTGACGGTATATAAGGGGACGTAGTGAGGTGATCTGTTCCTTTATTGTGGTTACGCTAAACCGGAAGGACCTGTGATTTTGTAAACAACCGTGAGTGTTTTGTTTGTTTTGTCTGTCTGTCTAAAACCCTGTTATTTGTTGACTAGACTAGACGGCTAACACAATCCGGAGCTGTCGCTTATGGCCAGTACAAAACCCGGACAACAACAACACTATTGTACACGTATATAATTTTATTTCACTTAAACCACTCACTCGGGACTTGTGATCGTGGGTGTATTTGTGTGTGTAAATTGACTGTGTTTATTATTTGAGACTGTAAACCCTATATTTAGAACAGTATTGCCTGGGATTTTTATTTGTGGTCACCAGACCAGGATTATAATTAAACATCATTGAATTTTGGATTATCGTTGTCTGTCTTTCATTCATCACCGCATCACTCCTGCACCTGCACACTGCAAACCACTTTGCCACAGTCTCCCACTTATAGCGGTTGCCTTATTCCGCTGACTTTGTTGTCTGTCTTTCCTCCTTGGTACTCTGTCGGCTCCTGGCTTTTAATCCAGTTCTCCAGCCAGAGCATCCTTTGTATTTTATCCTGAAAGGGGGCAGCGAACGAATAGGAGAGCGAAATTTTTATTGGATCGACTGTCCCCCCAAGACCAGCCCCTCAGCCAATCAAAGAGGTTTGCACGACACACCCTCGGTCAACCTCCTTGTGTCATCACCATGATTGACAGGCGGGTCAAGCAGGATCACGCATGCGCCCGATAGCCAGCGCAGATCCACAGTTTGTCATGACTAGCGGCACTCGAAACAATGAATAATTTTTATTGATTCAACACTTATTGTTGTTTATCCCTTACTTAATATCTATAATTCTAAATATTTAAGCCACACATGGAAGATCATGTTATATCAATGTATCAGTCTTTAACAATAAAGCACTGTACAGTAAAGCATCTGACGATATAATCATCAAAATGCAGCGTTGTGTCAATTGAGTTTTATACTGAGACTATACATCTTTTTTATTAGGAGCTAAGGAACAGACCAGCTCTCTAGGTATAATGCTATTTTTTTTAGATTACTGTGTTCAGAAATGCACTTTCATTACTAGAGCTCAAGCCTTATAGCTTTGAATTAAATTGGTGTCTTGAACACAGAGGAGAAGTATTGCTTTCATGATATGGAGATTGGAAATAATACTTGTCCAGAAATGTCCTACATATTGGTCTACAATAATCACACTGAATTTGACGACAAAATGAAACTTATTTTCCGTGGTTAAGAGCTGCACTACATCTGTGTTAAGGAAAAAGTATACATTGAAAAATAAATAAATAAAGTCTGGTACAGTAATAACAGAAAATTACACTGGTCCTACTAGAGAGATCTTCAACATCAGCCAGTCAGAGGTGTTCTTCACTGTATATTTTACTTGTATTATTATTATTTTTTATTTGCAATTGTAGTAATTGTAGTCGTTTCTAGTCATAGATGTTGCAATAATCAGTTGTCCATGTCAAAAGTTGGTTTTGTTCATATTTGTACCCCAGTAGCTCACTTAAAATGTTATTTGCTTCTTGTCCCTTAGCAACTGGCTGAATGTTAATGTTATCTCACCATGTGCAGTGACGCAGGTTGCATGAGCACTAACTCTGGAACAGACTGTACTATCCCATTAATCACACACAGGCTGCTCTTACATTTACTCGCCTCCTTCACCTCATCCTTTTCTGAGATCTTACATGGAGGCAAGCATTGATTCATAGCTTTTTCTGTGAATACACAGATTAGTGTACATAAACATACTCACATACTCACAGTGAGGATTGCCACCCTTTTATTTATTGTAAAAACTCATAATGACGGTAATGACTCTAATATAAAGACATTGTCATTCTTCAGTTACCTAGTAGCCCATGGCTTACCTGATATTAAAGAGGCACTTGAGGCTTAAATTAAATTAATGTTTAGATTTACTGGGTCTTGCAAGTTGACTACAAGGTTATGGATCAACAACCATTTTATCAGTGTCTGGCTGCAGGAGCTTTGCCGGTGTGTTGGAAGTGGCCTGAAAAAACGTCATCCAGCAATGGTTAGTTACCTAAATAATATTACCCTTCCCATCCACAACACAAGACACTCTTTATATAATACAAATTATTAGTGGTGGGCAACGATATGAAAATTTGACATCGATATCATGCATGTTTTTGATATATATATCGATAATATTGATTTGTTCCAAAACACAGAAACACAACTGATATATATCATCATCATCTTCAGCCTTTTTCAATCCACTGTGGATGAAGGCTTCCCCAAGATTCTTCCACAAAAGCCTGTCTGCTGCATCCCTCATCCACGTTGCTCCGGCGTGTTACCTAATTTCATCTTGCCATCTTCCTGGAGGTCTTCTTCTTGGTCGCTTTATATCTCTTGGGATCCAGTCTAGTATCTCCTTGGTCCAGCAATGGTCTGTTCTTCTTGCTACATGTCTGGCCCGCTGCCATTTCAGTTTTTTTGCTCTTATAATAATATTGCATACTTTTGTTTGGTTTCTTATCCATTCCTTCCTTTTCCTGTCACTTCTTGTTATTCCCAGCATGCATCTTTCCATACGCCGTGTCCGCAGTTGTTTGTAATTTTTGAGTCATTATACAGTAATCCGTCGCATATCGTTACGGTGGAACCAGAGTAAGGTCGGATATGTAAAAAGGTGGATAAATTAATACTGTTTTAAATACCATTATACACAGCTGTAACAATTACTATATTCACAGTATATTGTTTTGAGATTCAGCTTTTATTAGTGAGCTCCCCTAAATCCCTTGTTTAGAAAGATACAAGGTATTAATGCTCGTGACAGGGAAGCCATCTGCCACATGGATGCCTGCATTCGCTGCTCAGTGACAGACAGGAAATCAAGACAAAGGTTGAAGTTGATACGCCCTGCAGCCAATCAGGATTTATTTACATATCAACACACTGAACAGCTCATGTGACACTGCCAGCAATGGTTGCGCACGGATCACATACAACAGTGTACGAAAACTTTGGTAGGAGCTACAATATTTGAACTAAACTTTGTTCAATAATAAACTAAATGTTGCTGAAGAGGTTGATCATGGCGGAGAAGCGGTTAGGGTGGATATGTGATGGGCGGATGCCTGACGGATTACTCTCTCTCTCTCTATATATATATATATACACACATATAACTTTTAAATTTTAAAACAAGTACAGAGGAAAATATGTAGTCCTATCAGTTTTAAAGTAGGTAGCAGGACTACAGTCACCAAAATGTCCAGGGGTTGGTAAACCAGAAAGAAACAGAGTTTCTTAATGAGGTGCACCTGTCAATATAAATAGGGCAATGTGGCAGTAGGCTATGTGGGAAGGCTATGTCCTGTGTAGAGACCTGAGGAAACCCCAAGAAAAGGTATTTTGAAACTTTGTTGGATTTGTGTGTTACACTGTTTTGTATATCGGGAAATGGCTTAGCCATCCGATATCTAGTTAAAACAAAAGTTTAGTTAGCACTCCAACGTGGAGTTAGGATGTTGTTTGCTTGTTTGTTTTGTTTATGTGTTACAGCGCTGCTCCCCTGTAAAAAGGATGCTGTGACAGTAAATATAAGGGCACCACCTTGTTTAAATATATTTGCTATCGTGAGCTGTGTTTATTTACACCAGAAGGCAGTGGAAAAGATCCTGAAAGTGACAAAGCTTACCACACCTTGTCACAATATATATATATATATATATATATATATATATATATATATATACACACACACAGAATTTCTTCCATGTGCAAAAAACAGATTTATGACGCACACAAAATATTATTATAGTTTATTGTACTTTTTCTAAAAAGACATTGCGATCTACTGGTTTCGGCACAAATGTGCCTTCATCAGGATCTATATATATATATGAATTTTAAAAAATTACTTATAACAACTTCTGATTGGTTACACAGCATCTGTGGCAAGATGGCGAGTGGTGTGACGTCAGGTAGGCCAGAAAGTAAACAAAGGCAAGGCAGCAAAGGTAGTGTGAGGAAAGGGTAGTGTCGCCTTTAAGAAATGGCGGTGCCACTAGAAAAACTACATCACCCAGGAACCCAAGCACTAATAGATAGGGTGGGGTTTCTGGGTATATAAGGAAGTAGGGCAGAACAGTAAGGGGGTTGAATGATCGTGGGGAACTCTGCCTTATGGTCCTGCTGAAGGAAGCCTGTAAATCTTCAGTGTGCTGTAGAAAAGTATAAGGTAAAGCAAACGCTTATATTTGAAAGCTAGTTTGCCATTCAGTTTACAGGAGTGCGTTTTTCCTCTTGAAGAGGTAGTCTTTTATTTTGTTAAAGTGTGGTTATTTTGTGAAGCATTTGTTTTTGAGGTTTATTTTACTTCTGAAAGATCTATTTTGAAAAGAGGCCCGCGGTATTCTGCGGTGTGCAGTGGAGCGCCGCCGCAACCACAGTGTGTGTTTGATTCTACGTTTTAAGACACGGAGCCAGGAGGGGTGTTGTTTATGTACGCATTGCAAGGACAGAACCAGACAGAAAAGAGTCGGTAGACTTGATTACCAAGACGTTGTTTATTGGAAACGGGTATGAAACACGTTGCATAGAGTTTGCACAGGAAAAGTGGATACGTGACATTTGATTTGTTCTCTACTTGCATCCGAGGACGACCGGGAGTTGGTTGCCGGGGTTCCATCCCCACAGCCCGGATACAATTTATTATTCTTTGTATTCCTGTCTCTGGACGTCCGGGGTCTCTTCAATTGTGTTCCTGGAGCCCTTCTTTGGAGGGGGCCTAACCGGTGCTTACCTGTGTGACAGGAACACCCCAGCAGAGGGAGTCTGTCATATACTTACCCGTGTTCCAGAATTACTCCAGCAGAGGGAGCCTGTCCTGTCCTGACCTGTATTACAGGATTACTCCACCAGAGGGAGCCTGTCCTGTCCTGTATTACAAGATTACTCCAGCAGAGGGAGCCGGTCCTGTACTTACCTGTGTTACAAGATCACTCCAGCAGAGGGAGTCGGTCCTGTACTTACCTGTGTTCCGGGATCACTCCAGCAGAGGGAGCCTGTCCGCTTCGGTGGACTTGGACACTTCTAGTTGGATCCCGCACAGGCCATAACTTGCAGTAGTCTTCAGGTAGCTTAGAGAGGGTCGAAGAAGTGAGTCAGTCAGTGGCCCGTACAGGGCGTAAGTTTTAGCTGGAACTGTTTATTTGTGTAAATATTGTAAATAAAACATACTTGCCTGCAAACGTATCGAGTCTGTGCCAGTTGGTGGGAGCGGGCAACCAGTAACATACAGTGAAACGATACATGATCGTTTACAGTAGGTACGGGGAACTTTACAATACACAAAACAAAAAGGGCTTGGTGGCCAAAATAAACCAACAAACAAATACCGTGTGGTACAGCGGTAGCAGTTGCTTCTCTTATATTTTCAAGCTCAACACAATACTCCCGTCTCTGGCTCAAAAATGCCGCTATCAGCCTGGAGCGGGTACTTTTAAGCTGTGGCTGGAGCCTTAATTAATTATCAATAAAACAATGACCTTGTTGAGGCTCCAGCCACATTCTCACAGGTTTTAATTAAAAACAAACAATAAAACACAGCTTTTTCGCCATCATAAATAGAAATATATAAAAATACAAATAATAATACAGGGGCGGGGTGTAGCCCGTTACAGCATTACATGACCGTGCTGGAAAAATAGCGTATACGCACAGCTTACATACTAATGAGCCACTTCACACTCAATATAAATATAAATCAATATGCACCACATTAAAAATTCCATCACAAAATTCCATGACAAACTGCCATTTTATTTATTTGTTATAAAACCACTGCTACAAAATTAATGACATTCCACCCATCTAATATATTTGAAGATGAAACTCCAGAGCACTGGTACAGCAACCCCTTTCCCAGTGATGAGTAGTCCACCTGAAAAAAAGAAAAACAAGTTCTACAGCAACTGTCAACAGTAAATGCAAAAGAGTAAATGAGGCACACTAAAAACACAAAAAAACTACAACATGGGTTGTTAATTATTATTATTTGTATTTATTTCTTAGCAGACACCCTTACCCAGGGTGACTTACAGTTGTATACAAAAAATACATATCAAGAATTTCAGTACAGTTAAGAGCAAGATACAAAATACAATGACTTCAGTCCTAATAAGAGCAAATACAAAACACAGTATGATTTGATATCGGGGCTTTTGAAGAGCAGATAACAGTGTTGATAGTTACATCAGGGTTAGTTACGAGTACAAGTGAAATACAAAATACTACAGATTGAGTTAAGTGCAGTATTACATAGGGAACAGATAAGTGCAAGTTAAAGTGTATTAAAGGCAGAGTGCTATATAGTCCAGAAGGGAAGAGTTGAGTTTTCCAAGTGTTGTCTGAAGAGGTGTGTCTTGAGGAGCCGCCGGAAGGTGGGCAGGGACTGGGCAGTCCTGACATCCGTAGGAAGGTTCTTCCACCACTGCGGGGCAAGGGTGGAGAAGCAGCGGCCCCTGGAGGCAGGGGAGCATAGCAGAGGTACAGCCTGTCTTCTAGTGCAGGCCGAGCGTAGAGGTCAGGTGGGGGTGTAGGGAGAGATGAGGGTCTGGAGGTTGCTGGGTGCAGTCTGGTCAAGGCATCTTTAGGTGAGTACAAGAGTCTTGAACTGAAGCCAGTGGAGTAGCGTGGGAGAAGCGAGGCATGAGCTGGAGCTGGATGAGCTGGAGCAGACGGGTGGCGGACACAGGGAGGCCAGCGAGGAGGGAGTTGCAGTAGTCTAGGCAGGAGAGTACCAGGGCCCGGACGAGGAGTTGCATAGAGTAGTTGGTGAGGAAGGGTCAGATTCTTCGCATGTTGCTCAGGAAGAAACGGCAGGTGCGTGCTAGAGTGGAGATGTGCTGGGAGTAGGAGAGGCAGGGGTCCAGGGTTACTCCGAGGTTCTTGGCTGAGAAGGAGGTAGAGAGCGTGGTAGATTCCAGAGGAATGGAGATAGAGAGATCAGAGGAGGGGGAAGATGAGGAGGGGAAGAAAAGGAGGTCAGATTTAGAGAGGTTGAGTTTGAGGTGATGCGAGTGCATCCAGGAGGAGATAGCAGACAGACAGGTAGAGATATGGGAGGGGATGGTGGGGTCAGAGGGGGGGGGAGGAGAGGAAGATCTGAGCATCATCAGCATAGAAATGGTATGAGAAACCATAGGATGCGATGAGGGGGCCCAGGGAGCGGGTGTAGAGAGAGAACAGGAGAGCAGTTTCAGTGGAGTGAGCAGAGCGGAAACCAGATTGGAGATGGTCGAGCAGAGAACTTCAACTTATCACTACCCAGGTGTGCGTATATTTCATGGGAACCGCAAGGCCCGGAGTAGTTTGTACCGCTTATAAAATGGCTATTTCAAAGTGAATTATCATTTGGGGAAAGAAAAATAATTGAACCACTCTGTAAATGAAAAAAAAAAAAAGAAATGTTTTATATATATATAAGTTATAAAGGTATAAACTTTGGTAGGATCTACAATCTAAACTAATCTTCTCTGTTCAATAATAAACTAACGTTGCTGAAGAGATTGATCATGGCCGATAAACGGTTAGGGCAGATATGTGATGGGCAGACATGCAGTGGATTACTGTATATATATATATATATATATATATATATATATATATATATATATATATATATATATATATATATATATATATATATTGTAAACGATTCACCCACTTGGGTTCGTTGCCCCGTTAAAAATTGACCCAGACACAGAAATAGGCGGTTCAGCGCTTGCGCGCACTTTTAATAACACAAGCAAAAACACACAAAACCAAATAAACACCTAGCTCTTATCGAGCGCTAACTACACACGCAGGAACCTAACTAACGCAGGACGGCTAAGCCGTTTCCCTGCCCCACAAAACAGTTTAGTACCGCACTTACTTTTCAACTTTCTTGCTCGTTCTCTCTGACTGCTGGGAAGCAGAGCACCTCGTCTGCCTCCTTCTCCTCAGCAGCCCTGAGCAGACTGACTGCTCTCCTTTTAAACTGCCCCATAACGCTCAGGTGCGGATAATCATTAATAAAACAATTAACAAGTGCATTCGCACATCTTTTCTCTCTCGCAGGGAGGTTTTAACCCCCTCCCTGCTGTCTCACTCCACCTGCTTCCTCACAATATATATATATATATATATATATATATATATATAAATATATAAACACAATCAGTGTTCCTCAAGACACTCTCGCGATGACAAGTCGTTTTATTTACAAAATAGTACTGTATCCATTGTGAACTAATCGCTAGAAGGTGTTCTTTCAAGTGATATTCCTGTTCCTTTAGCCGGAGCATTTACAATGGGAAAAATCTGTTACACCACAAGGGTGTTCCTATACGCGGAGACTACTGTACAGACAAACATTACAGTTAATATACCATATACTTGATCATTCCAGTTCATCACAGTATTGTCTATAGATTCATCTTCAGTAGAATTGCTGGCAGTTTCATCTATGTCAGCGTCTTCAGTGGAATTGATTGGCCATCAAATGTCTATTAAAAAATTATTTAAAACATAATCTAAAAAGTTATTGTAAAAAATCGGATATAAAACAAAACTATTTAACAATGTTGAAAGAGCATTCACAAAAACATATTAGGGTTTATTTCAAAGTTAATCTGCTGGAGAATAATGCTCCTATGTCAACTTTTCTATAAGAAAAACATTCATATGAACAGTTTCATAAAGCAGATTGCCTTTACAACTAAAATACTATTATGCTGATAATTACATTGTTTATCAAATTCTTAATTGGAATTACATGAAAGAATTCAAAGTTTGTAACACTACAGGGTTGGGGATCAAAGTCCTTCCGATATGAAAACTCAACAGGTAAGAGCATGTTACAAACTGAATGTTTTTTAATATAGTATATTTCAAAAACGCATACACACATATATTTAACTAACTGATTTAATCTGTAGTATTTTATATTTAATCATATCCTGCTGTAACTATCACTAACACTGTTATCTGCTCTGATATTGATTCATATTTTGTAATATACTTGTACTTACTAGAACTGAAGTCATTGTATTTTATCTTGCTCTTAATTGTATTAAAACTTGTACTGTGATTCTTGAAATGTATTTGTTTACGACTAAGTCGCCCTGGATAAGGGCGTCTGCTAAGAAATAAATAATAAATAAAGACGTGCAGTTTTTAAGCATGCAATTCAAGAGAAAAGAAGATCAGGAAGTCAGTCTAAGTAAATATGTAATTTCAGGAATAAAACACATACTGTACAATTGGGATTGTCAACCTCTTCATGATGTGTTCTTCCTGAAGCACAAAAATAAACACATTTAAAAATGTTCCCTCTATGTACTGTATGTATGTATGTATGTATACATATATATATATATATATATATATATATATATATATATATACACTACCAGTCAAAAGTTTTAGAACACCTCAATTTTTCCAGTTTTTATTGAAATTTACGCAGTTTAATGTCTCAATGTACTCTGAAATTAAAGCATAGAACAAATAAACAATTGGAGATAAAAAAGAAATCATGGAATCGTTTTGTTTAACAAAATTTAATCTAAATTTTTGACTAATCAAAGTAGCCACCTTTTGCAGATATAACAGCCGAACACACTCGTGGCATTCTTTCTACAATGGAAATCAAATATTGTTCGGAAAGTTCTTCCCAACACTGTTGCAGAAGTTCCCACAAATGTGTTGCACTTGTAGGTTGCTTTGCTTTCACCCTTCTGTCCAGTTCATCCCAAACCAGTTCGTTGGGGTTTAAGTCTGGAGACTGTGCTGGCTATTCCATGATTTGAAGCCTACCGTCTTGTTCTTTTCTTCTAAGGTAGTTCTGACATAGCCTGGAGGTATGTTTTGGGTCATTATCTTGCTGTACGATGAACCCCTGACCAACTAGGCGTATACCAGAGGGTATTGCATGCCGCTGCAAAACGCTGTGGTAGCAGTTTTGGTTCAGGGTGCCACTCACTCTGTGCAAGTCGCCGACTCTGGATCCAGCAAAAGAGCCCCAGACCATCACGCTTCCTCCTCCATGTTTGACAGTTGGTCTCACACACCGAGGAACCATCCTTTTGCCTACTCGACGACGTACAAAAACCCTGCGTGATGAACCGAAGATTTCAAATTTTGATTCATCGGTCCATAAGACCTTCTTCCAGTCATCAGTAGTCCACTGGCGGTGCTTCATGGCCCAGGCAAGCCTCTTTTTCTTATTTTGCAATGGCTTTCTTACTGCCACTCGACCTGTCAAACCTGCAGCTCGAAGTCTTCTCTTCACAGTTGAAACTGAGACTTGCTCACTTCGACTAGTGTTAAGCTGTGCTTGAAGCTGTTGTCCTGTGAGCCACCTATCACGCAAGCTGCTGACTCTCAGAAACTTGTCTTCTGATTCTGTTGTGGCTTTGGGTCTGCCAGACCTCTTCCTGTCAGACTTTCGTCCAGTTTCCAAGTGCCTTTTGATGGTGTAGGAAACTGTACTCACTGACACCTTGGCTTTCTTTGCAATTTCTCTAAAGGAAAGACCTACACTTTTAAGGGTTATAATGGTCTGTCTATCTTCCTTTGTTAATTGCCTTTTTCTCGTCATTATGAGAGCAATATACTACTTCCTGCAGTACAATACTGTCCAAATAATGCTTAAGAGGGTGTAGTAACACAGTCTGTTCCAACACTGCTTTTATACAGACAGAGGGTTTGTAAGTAATCAACAAAAGTTGGGACACCTGTAGGAATTGTTAGCATCAACTTCCAAGGCTTAATTTACTTCCATTGCTGCAGAACAGCTGTAAGTTGTTAACCCATTACTTGTTCCCTGAAAAAGGCCTTTTTGTATAACTCTGAAATGTACATTATTTTTCAGTTTTTGGTAACCTAAACTTTTTTTTTTAACCTCTGGCAGATTACCGCTTACCTTTGTACCATTTCAGGTTATTCACTGGACTTGAACTGCTTAAATTTAAATAAAAACTGGAAAAAATTGGGGTGTTCTAAAACTTTTGACCGGTAGTGTGTATATATATATATATATATATATATATATATATATATATATATATATATACACACACACAACAGGCTTTTGTTAAACACCACTTTACTAGAAACTACAATCGAAATCATAGTACAGAATTTGAAAACATTTTATACAAAATGTAAATTTTATATGGCTAGTTGAAGAAAAATATGCAGTAAAATGCCTTAATTGTATTCTTACCTGAAGTATTACATTCTTCAGCTCCATATTTATGTTTCCATCTGTATATAGATATATACAGTGCTACCCCGTCAAAACATGTCCTGTTATGATACGGAATCTGTAATAATCTGCAGGGTTGTGTCTCCCATTTCCCCCATAATGAAATTTGACTCGCAAACAGTGGGTGAACGTTCTAGATATACAGTACGAAGCATGGCAACCCTATGAAACCCATGATGAAACTGAACTTCTTTTTTAAGCACACTTGATATCACCTCTAGTTTAAGGTGCCTTATTTCGATATGGCAGGTCATATGCTGTATATAGTTTTAATTATTATATATTTCTGTCAATTACATTTTTTCCAGGAGTCTTGCAGGAAGTTGTAGAACATGGAAAGATTCACAACACACCAAACTGCAAAGAAAAAAAAAAAGGAAAACATTCATGAAAGCAGTACAACTCTATCTGAAATTGTAAATTCTTACTCTGGATTAGACATCATCTTTTATGATTGTTTCAAACAACCAAATAGCAATTAATGTAATAGCCTTAAAGTGAGTCTATCAAAATATATTCAGCTTGAGTTCAGTAAATGTGGAGGTTTTTGCATCACTAATAATTAAGCTTGTTTATGTTAATTACGGTATATTTCATACACGTTTGACCATTTAAATGACTTCTGTATAAATGTAACCAATTTATATATACAGTATTACCTTATGATAAAAGTATGTGACCAGTGAAAGTAAAACCTCTGATAGGGGCTTATCTAGCTTTATGAATTCCAGTAAATGAGGATGGATATGGGGGTTGTAGCTGCTTTTAAAGATACCATAATTTAGGATGGAAAAACTGGATTTAGCTCACTTCAATCAAACCTTACTTCACTTTGGTTGAAGTGAGCTAAATTCAATTTTCCCACCACACATTATGGTATCTATATACAGCACCATGGCAAAAGACCTGGCTGTCGTGGTCTTCAGAAGGGATGTCCTGGCAACCAAATGTCTGTCAGGACATTCATGTAATGCAAATAACTGCTTTATGTCAAAGCAAAGTTAAAGTAATAATAGGTTTGTATAAAAAAAGTACCTGTAGTCTGTTCGAACTATATTTATTGTTGCAAATAGTTAATCGAAAGGGGGAAAGGTTATTGTTAAATCATATTTGACTACCATGTATCATGGCACAATATTTTAATTGTAATTGTATTATTTGTAATGATTTAATGGGAACTATCATTGTATCGGTTCCATATTACCTAAAATGTGCATACTGTACATCATACATTTAAAAATAAATACATTAAATGTCACCAAGGTGTAATAAAGTAATTGCGTTGTTTATTTTCCAGATGCAATAATAAAAAGGTTTCCATCAATCCCAGCAAATATGATCAGGGCAGCAATCCGTGAAAAACTTAATGATGAAGACAAATTAAGGAAACAAAAGCTGAGAAATTTATGTACACAAATTATACATATTTTTGTTGTTTCTACTACTTTGATGTATTCTTACTGTTTTATTTTTTAGGCAATATTGCATCTCTCACTCTCGCTCTCTCTCTGGAATGCTGTAAAATCATTCATTAATCCTGCATAGAATCACATAGAAGTTAATGAATAATCCTACAGCAATCCTGTAGAAACCCTACTGGAATCCTACAGAAATTAAGGATCGGTCATGCAGGAATCCTACAGAAATCCTACAGAAATTAATGATAAGTCGTACAGAAATCCTACATAAATTAATGATCAAACCTGCAGGAATCCTATAGGAATCCTGTAGAAATAATATATCCTTCACAAATCCAGAAATCAGCAAACAATCCTGCAGGACTCCTGTAGGAATTATAGGTCAATCCTGCAGGATTTTCCTTCAGGTATTCCTGCAGGACATTTCTGTAAGCTTGAGCTTATGGTGCCAAGCTCTTTTTATGATTTTTTTTTAAACTTTTCAATGTCTCTTCTAACCCTTCTTCAAATACCTGTCTTCATAACATTTAGACCTGGGATTTGTCCAAGTTGCTGTTCACCGGACTCTGCTTGTTGGTTCACTGGACCCTCATTGCAATGCAGGGACCAAAATATGCATGAATTCTATTAAAAAAAAAAAAAACACTTCACACAATAAGTGACAGAAACATTTTGGTGTCCATTTCCTAAGAACTGGGTATTTAGGTATTTTTGAGTTGCAGATTTAGATTGAAATATAAATTGAGAATACAAAACATAATCTGCTTAATTAGTGTAGTATATACTGACATGGCAGTAGCAATGTGCATGGCCATGTCAATTAATTCAATCACACTGCATTATAAACTCTTGCACAAAAACTTTTCTAGCTGTGAAAAATGGCATATTGTGAATATGGTTTAAATATCTTTTCATTGTAATATGTTGGAATTAATTCACTTTTAGAGCATGTATGTACAGTTTAAATAAAGTATGTGTCTCATTTCAAGACTTCAATACATTGTTCAAATTTAAACTGTGCATCTGTACACCTGAAATACCCATTCTACTGTAAGATCCAATGGCACTTGCTGTTACTTATTCATTTTTGATGGGTTTTAGCTCTGGGGCACCAGTGTAATAACAAGTGTAATGGGCCACTTATCTCTCTCCTTTGGGAGCTGTTCAGACTAACCCAAACTGTAAATGTAGGCAGTCCCATGAGAAAGGAAGATTACTCACCCTATCATTTTTTTTGTTGGAATACCAAAATCTACATAAAATTCTCTGGCCATTGGATCTACAATGTGCTGCGTAAAATGGGCATGTAAGCACACCTGTTTCTACTGTGCATGCATTCAAATCACTGCCAAAAACAGATTCATTACAGGGTAAGTAATCTTTCCTCTCCTCACTGTGAAATGAAGTAGATCAGCTGTTAAATTGATTAAGTGATTCATTGATTTCAAATACTCTTCTAGGAAAACTAATGCAACTCTTTTGCAAGGTCATAACTGGGAACAGAATAAGCTATTTATGTTCTCAACCAGCGCTCCAGATAAGGTTTTGGGCCTGGGAGTAACTTGCACTCTAATTTGAACACTGAGAGTAAAATGTATTTTCAGGGGTAAAATGCAACATTACATTGAAGTCATAAGTAATCTCGATAAATACTGCCCAACCTTTAACCCTTTGCGGTCCATTGTCATACCTGGTCCGACATTGCAATTATTCCTGTCTAGTCCATTGTCGGACCCTGTCCGACATCATTATAGAAATGCAAAAAACGGGTTTTAGTCGTTTTTTCTCCAGAAAAAGTCGACAAAACCATTCAATGGCAGAGTGGGAACGACAGGAGCCGAGACAAGTCGAAAAAAAAAAAAAAAAAAAAGAAGCCGTATCTCATGAATAGTCATACATGGCCCTGGTATCAGATGACGGGGCGGTCGTAAGTAAACAAGCTGGCTGACTGTGAATCAGCGCACAGAGAACACGGACATTTGCAAAGCATTTTTGAGATGTTATAGTAATAAAATAATGACTTGGATCGCATTATTGAGGAGTTTGGTGATAAAACGAGTGATCAGGAGATGATTGATCGGTATGTACGACTATAATTATTATTATTATTTATTTCTTACATAGGTGAAAGCTATAGCGAACGAAAGGGTGAGGCGGGGCTGGAGATGCCTAGTGAGTGCGTTGTTGATATGCATGGCCATTTAAACCCGTTTGACTGTGAAAAAAAATACTTTTAAACAGCGCGTCTAAAATTAACTGCGCGTGTGAAAATTAATTAGACCTGGCGTGCATGACGCGCATTTAATAAATGGACCGCAAAGGGTTAATGGTAATGGGGTAGGCATTAAAAAATAGTCTTCCATTTTAACTGCAATTTTACTTTGAACTACAGTACAACCACGTGTGTGTTCTACAAGGTTCTTTATTGGATCAGCGCATGTTTTTTCGAGGTATCACAATGACTCTGCAAATTAATTACATATATTTTAACACTAAATTATCAGTGAGCATGTTAAAACTTCAATATAAAGGCATACACATAAATACAATAAGGAAATGCATTAATACATTATAAAACATTTTGTTTAATATTATAGGTACCTCTTTTTAGCGATTGCTAAAACACTGAAACTCAAAATCAATTATTGTAAGGTGACATTGGTTTTATGTTGGGAAATATTTTTAAGAAAAATAAAAAAACTGAAATGTCTTGCTTGCATAAGTATTTAACCCCTGTGCTGTGGAAGCTCCCAGTTTACACCGATGAAAGAAATTGCCCTAACGAGGACACCATTACCTTACCATTGGCCTCCACTTGTGAACCATTAAAGTTGCTGTCACATTGACTGGATAAAAACCCCACTGTTGAAGGATCATTGGTCAGGCTGTGAATCTGAAGGAAAATGAAGACCATAGAGCATTCTGCAGAAGTTAGAGATAAAGTAATACAAATCCCTACAGTGAAGTATGGTGGTGGCAGCATCATGCTACGGGGATGCTTCACATCAGCAGGAACTGGGCATCTTGTTAAAATTGAAGGAAGAATGGATGGAGCAAAATACAGGGAAGTACTGCAAGAGAACCTGCTTCAGTCCGCTAAAAAACTGAAGCTTGGGAGAAAATTCACCTTTCAGCAGGACAATGATCCTAAGCACAAGGCCAAAGCAACATTGGAGTGGCTCAAGAACAAAAAGGTGAATGTCCTACAGTGGCCCAGTCAAAGTCCTGATCTCAATCCCATTGAGAATCTGTGGCACTATTTGAAAATTGCGGTCCACAAGCGTCGTCCAACCAACCTAAACAACCTGGAGCAAATCTGCCAAGAAGAATGGGCCAAAATCACTCCGACACTGTGTGCAAAGCTGGTATATACTTAAAGCTGTTATTGCAGCGGCTGGCTCTACCAAATATTAATGTGTGGGAGTTGAATACTTATGCAAGCAAGATATTTCAGTTTTTTATTTTTCTTAAAAATATTTCCCAACATAAAACCAATGTCACCTTACAATAATTGAATTTGAGTTTCAGTGTTTTAAAATAAAATATCAAACAGAACGAAATTTCAATGTACCATTTGTAATTCAGTAATATGAGAGAATTGGTCAGGGGTCTGAATACTTTTGCAAGGCACTGTGTATATATATATAGTTATTGCTCAAAGAGCCAACTTTCCAACATTACGGTATGTTTAACATACCTTTGTCAAGGGAAAGAGGTATTAATAGGCTTCTTGATGCCATGGTAATTACACATACATATCTCTTTAAATCTAATGTCTTTGTGATGTCATTCACTATATAGCTAATGATGTAACAATCTACTGTTCCTTTCTATTTAAACCTTCAGGCATCATGGTATCTACTCTATCCATTTATCTTCTTTTATTCTTCTATATTATACATTATCTAATTTAATTTTTTCTAAAACCACAAACTTTAGGTCACCCATGGTATGTCTGTTCCTTGTAAAAATGGTTCTGTATTCTTTTATAAAATGATGTACCTGTCTCCTACATATTTTACTACAGTTTATGCAAAATATACCATATGCATGACAGATTTAAGACTGAATATTTATTTTCTTTATTTGTGATTTCAGTTTTATCTTTACCAATATATTTGCACTCTTTGCATATGCTTTTAAAGGTTGCAATGTCCCTTAATGTATCTATGTTTACTGTGGACTAAAATGTCAGCTAAATTTGCATCCCTTCTAAAAGCTACAATCGGTGCTTTCGGAAAATATTTTTTTCATTTTTTCTGAATTATGTACACGTAATTGCTTCCAAACTATTTTTGCAATGTTGGGTAATAATTTAGAATATGTAATTATTAAATGTACTCTTAATCCTCTCTTCCTTTTTCTTATAATCAAGTAGTTCATTCCTATTGAGTTTGTCAACTTTTCTCAATTCTATCAATAATTTGTTCTTTATATCTTAAGATTTATTTTTAATTCATTTCTCTTTTTTGTAGTCACTTTCATCAGAACAGATTCTTTTTATCCTTATACCCAGTGCCTTAGGAATTGCTCTTTTAATATGGATAGGATGTGCAGATGACATATGTAGGTACAAGGTTTCGAGTAAAGATCTGTTTAATAGATCCTTGATCAAGTTTAACCAAGGTGTCTAAGAATTCAATTTCAGATTCTGTCCACCTTAAATCCACTGAAATGTTAGGGTGGATATCATTTGCTAATTTATGAAACTGTGCAAGAGATTCTTCTCCATGTGTCCATATTCCAAATATGTCATCCACATATCTTATGTATTCTGGTTTCTTGTCTAGTTTACTCAACAACATTTCCTCCCATTTGGCCATATATGTGCTTGCAAAATGCATACCTAATTTTGAACCTATTGGTGTGCCACCATTCTTAAACATATGTATGCTGGTCTATAGCATATCATTTGCTGGTTCTTGGATTAATGTGTGCGTTTGCGTGTGTGTGTGTGTGTGTGTGTGTATGTGACTGACATATTTGCATTCACCAGCCAAAGTGATCTCCTCTTCAAAGTCTGTTACCTACCATTCACAGTATATAATCCATAGATAAGCACTTATGCATAATGCATAGCACAGTTTGTCAATAGACCCATTTGTTTGCTGGTTTCTGTTATAAGAAAACCAAGGTTGTTACACAATAGTTTTCATGTCAAATAAGTCAATAGCCATGAATCAATGATCATTATATAGTCCAGTCATATATTTTAGCATAAACAATAACAACTTTTTAAATAATTTTATATTTGTAAATAAACATCTGAACAGACATCGGTTTACAACATACATATTTATAAAACTGAAACGATAGCAATACATTTTTAACAACAATCTGTTTATTATCAGATGAGTAAAAGCAACTGAACAACGTAGATAAATAAACTTAGAAATTTTTTTTTACAGAAGCGCACAGCACAAGAAGTTATAAAAAAAAGTCTTGAAGTTGCTGTGCTAACTGTCATATATATTTTCTCCTTGGTAAATTCTTCTCCGTGCATTCTTTGTAAAGTACCCAGTAGTTGATGGCTGCTAGGTCCAATACATTGTAAAACACCTGAACAGACCACCGTCGGGAGCCAGCTTTCACGGAATACTTCCGTGCCATCTGATCCAAAACATAAACTCCATATTTTGTTTCTTCCTCTCATACGCCTCATCCACAGCATCCTCCCATGGCACTGTTAACGCTACCAGGTGGACAAGACATGCTGATCCAGACCACAAGACAATGTCTGGTCGAAGGTTAGTGGTGGCAGTCTCAAGTGGAAAAATAAGCCATTGACCAACTTCTGCCAGCATTTTCCAGTCTCTAGCAGTGTCCAGTTGTCCTGGGCGAAGCTTGGTTTCAACCCCTTTTTTTTGGTGGTTGCTCTCTCCTGGATGCTGGAATATCAATCAATCATAAATGATCTATCATCAATTTAAGTCTTAAAGTTTAATCATCTTTAACAATCATATTTAAGTCTTGTGGTGTCAATGATGCCCTGCACACCTTCTAGTTGTTCTGGGGAGAAGATGTTTTCAATTTTCTTTTCCAGGCTGGTCAGTTCCACCTGTCCAGATGGTCCTCCTCCTGTACATGTTGCTGCAGACCATTTCTGAGCAATCTTCTCTTTTTTCTTTTCAGCTCAGTCCTTTTAACATGTCTTTGGGTCTTTGGCTGTGATCCATGGCATTGACCTTGTATTGTATAACTGCCCATATTACCTGCTTTCTAGAAGCATGAGTTTTGGAAGAGGCTGGAACAAACAAGGTATTATAACACTGTGTAACAAATTTTTTATTTATTTTTGGTTCCTGGGTAGTAAGTGTTATTTCCTAATTGCTTATGCCACAAAAGTATAGAAAATGGCTATTATTCCCCACAAACTTTGCTTTTGTGACCAGGACAGTGATCTCTTACACATTAGTCATGGGTGAAATAAATGTATTTTTGTAGGATGGTCCAGAGGGGAAAAGAGAGCCATGAAGTTCGCTATCCCAAGAATTTGGCGGGAACCCACTGACCACTTAAGCAACTGCTACTTCTGCATGGTGGACCCTTCCAAACGTCGGACTGGCAAGAATGCACCTGCTATCATGTATCCGGACCTTCCTTCATCCATCGCCGGGGTGCCACACTGCCATGAGCTCCCCGTACCCACTCCTCCGGAGAGAGAGCAGCCGTCTTTAGAAGAGAGCAGCAAGTCAGAGAGCGAGGAAGACGTTGTAGATCCAGATGACAATTTCAGAGGTGGAGCTGAGGAGAGAAACCCATACTACCCCAACCAAAAAGACCTCAACGACTTGATTAGAGATCTTGGTCTCACCAAGTCTAATGCCGAGCTTTTGACGTCTAGGCTCAAGCAGTGGAACTTGTTGGATGAAAGTGTGCAAGTCGCAGATCAGAGAAAGCGTCACCAACCTTTTTCCAGCTTCTTCATCCGTCAAGATGGGCTCTGCTTCTGCCACAATGTGACCAATCTGTTCAAGGCAATCAGAATCGCCTGTAACCAGAATGAGTGGCGCCTCTTCATTGACAGCTCATCCAGGAGCCTCAAAGCCGTGCTGCTCCATAATGGTAACAAGTACCCGTCTCTTCCCCTGGCTCACTCGGTGCACCTCAAAGAGGATTACAACAGCATCAAGACCTTGCTGGACGCCTTGAAGTATGATGAGTACGGCTGGGAGGTCATAGGAGACTTCAAAATGGTGGCATTCCTGATGAGTCTCCAAGGCGGTTTTACCAAGTTTCCCTGCTATCTTTGCCTTTGGGACAGCAGGGACAGTATAACGAGAACATGATGGGAGACTACATTTGGGGGCTGATTCGTGAAAGTGATTTACAGTATAATTGTAAATCTCGAAAAACTACTAATTTCTAAATCTTTTGTAGTCATTTTTGTATTACTTTAGTATAAATACATGTTAATTTGGATTCATATGTTGTTTTTTTCTAACTTTATGTGAACGAAAAGACACAAATTCGCCCGTTTTCTCATTGGAAATAGGTAAATTTCAAAATATCACTGTCCTGGTCACAAAAGCAAAGTTTGTGGGGAATAATAGCCATTTTCTATACTTTTGAGGCATAAGCAATTAGGAAATAACACTTACTACCCAGGAACAAAAATTGTGTTACATAGTGTAATTTAAAACAACCTCTTAAAGATGACGTAAAGACTTAAAGATGATGAAACTGTTTCTTCCCCCATTATAATCCACAGGCAAACAGAGGTGAATTTAAGTTGAGCTACTTAAATAAAAATCTACTGACAAAGTAATACTCTGAGGGGTAGATGTACTAAGATGGGCCAGTCGCAGAGCAAACATATACATTTTGTCGTATGTACTAAGAGAAAATATGTTCATGAAGAGAGCCATAATATACTCATTTAAATATTTGTTTGCTCCTCTTAGCGAGATCTCTAGCATTGTGAGAGTTGTGTGACATTTTTTTAAACAAATAATGAAAGGCAGTTTAATGCCATCAGATTCTGTTTCTATCAAAAAGCTTTTCATAATCATACAGCAGTGTGACACGACATCGTCACTGGCCAGGCTGTTACGGCCAGGAAGGGAGACTCAGACACAGAAGTTGCAAGTTTTAAGTGCTAATGCGCACGTTTAATCAAATAAACACATAAAACAAAAACGCAGCACACATGGCCGCCATCGGCCACCTCCTCCCAAAACACAACCCTCTTTCCCCCCATGGATCCTTGGAGGTGGGTTGGTGATCGGGTCTGTGATAGCAGTCTTCTCACCTGTGTCCTCACCGCTGACAGCGGGGCGAGGCATTCCTGCAGCAAAAATGCTGCTAGTAGCAACGCTGGCAGCAGAAATGCTGACAGCTGTGTGGAGCACCTTGGCAGCAGAAATACTGCTTACTCCGGACCTCCAGCCAGCAGTGGCAATGCTGGCAGCAGCGCGGGGCACTCCAGCAGTGGCAAAACTGGCAGAGGTAATACTGACAGTGGAAAGACTGGCTCCTCCAGACCTGTAGCCAGCAGTGGCAACGCTGGCAGCGGCAATGCGGTGCTGGGTACTCCAGCCAGGGCAACGCTGGCATTGGAGACAGCGGGGCTTCTTCCTGTGGCGCTGGAGACAGCGGGGCTTCTCCCTGTGGCACTGGAGACAGTGGAGCTTCTCCTTGTGGTGCTGGAGACAGTGGGGCTTCTCTCTCTAGCGCTGGGCACTCCGGACGTGGCGGTAGCTCTGGCAGCGGCAATGCTGACCTCGCAGGGCCCTCCAACAGTTGTTCCTTCTCCTCCATCTCCTGGAGGAGGGGGCAGTTGACCACAAAGTGCCCCCACTCCCCGCAAGTGGGGCACCAACTCGAGACCTCGAGAATGCGGAAGTAGTTGTCCCAGTGGCCCTCCTGCCATGTAGTTGGCAGGGGTGCGGGGTATTCCGTCAGTGGCGATGGTGGCTCCTCCCTCTGTGGCCCTGGAGACAGCAGCAGCTCCTCCCCCTTCTTCCATCTTCTTTCTTTTTTTTTTTTTAAACTTGCCCTTCTGTGACACTACATCGTCACTGGCCAGGCTGTTACGGCCAGGAAGGGAGACTCAGACACAGAAGTTGCAAGTTTTAAGCGCTAATGCACAAGTTTAATCAAAAAAACACATAAAACAAAACAGACAAAACATTAACAAAAGCACACTTAACAAAACAAAAGGCATAAGGGCCAAAACTAAAGGTCTATACAAAACGCTCACAGACATAAATAACACAGGACGGACAGCACAGTGGCTCCAGCCACATTCCCACCTGTTTTTGCAGGGAGGATTTGATCTCCCTCCCTGCCATCCAATGTTACCCCCCCACACACACATACCTGTGCTCCGGCAGAGCTTTTGACCTGCCACACTGCAAACAGCCCTTTGCTAAACCAGACATGTTTGTCCGACATAAGGTGGTGTCGGGTTTAAAAAAAAACTACAATACAATCGCACACAAACATCTATAATGCTCAATGTATTTTAAATGTATAAATCATTAAGCTGATATAACACTAATGTGTTTTGGGTAGGCTACACATTACATTATGTAAAAATATAAATCTGTACAATAGGCCGATACAGTAAAATCAAATGAATAACTAGAGCACTTTTTACTTTAGCGTGTAGGCTACTGGTAACACAAAATAAATCATGCTGCTATATTGTACACATCGGTGTACAATGCGATTAAAAGATTATTTTAAATTGAAACTAAATGATTTTAGCTGGGTTTTTTTTACAATTATTATTTTCAACTTGGCCTACTTAGTAGCCTAGACAGTTAACACAAAATAGATCATGGTGCCACATTGACAAGTTATGATACTTACAGGAGGACAGTCAATTCTCGTAAATACGAATTTCAAAGGGCCAACAACAAATTTAGCATTATACCACTAAATTGTATTGTCATGAGTAGCCTATAAGCAAAATGTATACTGTCAGTTTTTATTTAAGTTAGTTAGGGGTGCAGTGCTAAATTGTGCACAATTATAAACCACCTGCACATTAATAGGTGTGTTTCTTATTCCTATACAGATGCTCAGAATGAGCTGGAGGGGTTAGCGGCACATGTGTGTAGTCTATTGCTCACAACACATTGGGGAAACCAGAAATGTCATATAAATTTGTTTTCAAGGCTTGTAAGTATACCCTGCTTTTGGGAAAAAATAGGTATTTGGGTGTTCGCTTCAAAAATGCATTGAGCACAACTGGCAAGCACGAGAAAAAGCAGACTGCCACAGTTCCCTGAAAGGACCCAGAGGCAAGATAATGCAGGATGGACAGTAGTTTGACCACTGCAGGGGTATCATGGCTTCTCTGGGTGACAGGCTCCATGTCATCTTTTAAATCAGACAGCAGCTCAAGAATTATGTGGCTGCCAAGCCTGTACCTGTGCTTAATTTGGTCTTCATTTAAATCAAAGAGGGTAATGTGGGTACGGAATACCCTTTCTCTTCTCATCCTACAAATCGTTTTTGCTGAAGGCCATGTCTCCTTCTTGCTGCAATCACAGGGGCCATTGTGAGGGGGAAGTGTTTTTCATACTGCTTTTTAAAGGTTTACTAATTGCGACTGTTTAAAACAAGCTTTCAAAAGTTCTTAACAAATTCATGCAATTGTAGCAATTGCCGGCAGCTTTAGTATCTCATCTCATTATAATATTTGAGAACCCTCATTTGCACTATCTCCACCCCATTTTTGCGAAGTTATGCAGGAACACCCATAATTAAATATTCATCGAAGACTGCTGCCGCAAAGCATCCCCTAAAAAGTCGCTAACAGCATTGTGCTTGTTTAGTACATTTCACCCTAGACTTCCGACTCGTTTGCAACTGGTTTGCGACTATTGCAACAGGCACAACACTTTAATACATCTACCTCTGAGACTCACATTGCTTGTTTATCATGATGCAAGGCTTTTTTTCCCCTGATCCTTTATACTTTATATAGGAAAGTAATTCTATAAGTGACATACATATAGGCGGCTCCACGAAATCTATTTGACAGGACAAGCTGGACAAGTTTAAAGTTGTTGATATGATAACAACTTAAAATCTAAATTAACAGCTTAAAAGGTCAGTTGTTGCTGACTACTGTCACATGCAATGGTTGCCTCTACACACTGTATAAAAATGTTACTAGCTGCTAAAATCTGGTCATCACAGATAGCATCTTCCATTAGTGGGAGACCGGGGACGGCAACCAAGATCCAAGATAAAGGCAATATGACTACAACAGCTTGTTTTCATGAGATCATCTGTAAGCTTTTGAGTGGTCTGTAATCTATAGTCTTTAGTATTGCTGGTTACAAACACTATATCAAATTATTTAGGACAAAAATAATTGTAAAAAATATGATCTTGTGCCTTCTGTGACCTGAATTTCACTTCTGTCAATTGTATTTGAACTGAGGTACTTATTTTAAAAGTGAGAAATATGGCTTCTGCTGTTAGGCTGAATCCAAAGCATTATTAGACTTGTCATTTGTATTTAATTAAAAAATACAAGAGATCAAGCATGGTTCAGTCCCTGTGACTTACACTGTATTCAAGTTATGTACAAAGAATAGTAGACGACAAGTTAAATCAAAATACATATTTTGCTTTTTGTTGTGTATGGACGGACTGTGTTCCTCTAATTTGTATTGGTGGTGCTTGACGCTCAGCCCTTATCTCTATTTGCTCTGTGTTCTGCAGCATTCCCTTGAGGCTGGATACAGAACAGGAGGATCAATTTTTACTTACAAACTTCATTAGCCAGTCTGCAGTGGACCATCAGCTTCAGAAACAGAAAGTCATGTGAGTAAGCCTGATAAACACAATGTTTTTGCTTACGACAGGAACATACACACAGCACGTCTAACCATGTTGTCAAGCAAAGCACCCATCCTACTACATTGTTTCAGAAATGTGATCTAAATGTTTCAGCACTTGTGAAACCATGGAGGTGTTTTCTGTAACTCACAAAATGAGTGCTAATTTGGCACTACAAGGACTGATTAGTATTCAGCATATGTATTTACTTAATTATCATGAAACATCGAGATTTAACAATGGTTTTACCATTTCCTAGAATACGTCCTTGGAGCTTGCAATATAAATAATAAGAACATATCTACATCACATTGACACACTGTAAATGTATTCCTTCTTCCACAACATATTATTTGGTTAAATGTGTTTAAGTCAGAAAGGACTCAAGTGGATAGACAGTAATGATCTATTTTAGATTTTTTTTCCCCCCCGCAGATACATATTGCTTTTCTTCTGTCCAATTACCCCCCAATAAGCCACCACAATTCAATGCACACTGTGTCATTTTACATGAGGACACTGGGGCAGAGAACCATTAGGTCAACCAGGCAAATAATTTATTCTCAATCACTAAGCCCTGCCCAAGAGTGAACATCTGCCAATACCTATATGTAAGGCCCTGTGAAAATCACAGATTTATTTATTTTTTTTAATTCACAGAAGCGTCACGGGTAAAGTATCATATTTCGTAGAATTGGCACAGAACTATTTTATAAATTATGTGTACAGATTATTATTATTTTTTTTAAACAGCAAATAGAGAGATAAATTAACTGACATCATCAAAATCAACATCAAAGCTATTTACAATAGCTTGTGAAACGGTGTTGTAATTAACACTAGACCCGCCGGGTTTATGCTACTACCTAGAACCGCCAGCAGTAGTCATTTTGACAGGTACGTTTTAAACAGCTTCGATATGAAAATGAAACACAAACTATCAGATACAACTCAAAAGTTGTATTTATGAACATCATATCTAACATTTGCATGGTAGAAACACCGTATTTAAATGAAAATATAAACATAAAAGGCTTTATTTTTTAAATTAGCGCATATAATGCATGATGTAAAAAAATGTAATACTATAATAAAATAAACATTTCAAAAGAAGATAGTGTAAACAGATGTAAACTGCTACATGTACATTGTAAAATTGTAAAAACGAAGTAACCATTTACAAAAATAACATAAAAGGCTTTTTTTCACATTAGCCTACTGCATAATACGACTTCAAAAAATGAAAAACTATAATAAAATAAACATTTCAAAAGAAAATATTGTGTAACCAGCTGTAAACTGGTTATATGTAGGCCTACATACACAACTGTAAAATCTAAGTAATTATTTATAAAAAAAAATAACATAAAAAAGAAAATGACTCAGTTGTGTAACATGAATGCGCATTCAGGGAAACATACTTCATAGTCGCACCCATATTAGCACAATCCACACAGATGTAACGCTTGTCAACTTGTCGTGTGCATTTACCACATACTGCTCTTTCACACTAAACACAGATATCTGAAGTTTTATTTTTATTGCATTTGGTTACCTGGCATTGTTTTCTGTTGCGTGTGTCACCTGGTGCTCACTGTATCCAGGTTGAGCTGCGTTTCCCTGCCGCTTTGCAGTTTTCTGATCGAAATGTTTCTGCCAAAGCTCCGTGGCTAGCATCATAAGAGATCTCTCTGATATTTTCCCTGGTGCATTCATTGTACAAAACGAAGGAATTGATGGCTGCCATGTCCAGTACATTGTAAAATACAGCAACTGGACACCGGTGATTGCTTTCACTGAGTACTAAGTTTTGCGCAGATGGTGGAAACTCTCTTCTCGTTTTGTTTACTGTTCCAACCAACTGTTTTGCTAATTACAGTGACATTTTTTTTTTTTTAAATTGTCATTGGTAACATTCATCCCGTTTCCTAAGCACGGTTACATCAGCCTAAGTACCACATTGTCATCCAGTCTCTGACCAGCTGGGCGAGTTTCATCTTTGCACAGGTCGGGGTAGGGTCCGCTGCCAGCCAAAACTTGATCCCAAATTTGACAGGTTTGTTTGACATGTATTCTGTCCAGCGACACCGTGCTTTTGTCGGAAACAGCTGCTTGTCCATGTAATGTTTTATGTTTAGCTTGAAACAGGCAATGCTGTTTTCAATGAAGTCGTTACAAATTTCTGATGCCAAGGCAAATATATCTGTAGTTGCTCTCAAATCAAAATGCAAAAATCTTAAGATGTCTCGAAAAATTATTGTAATAGTAATATTATATGACAGCACACTATATATGATCACATAGACAGCCAGATGGCAGTTCTCCAAGGAATTGATAGGATTACAATACATATTTGGATAACAAATATCTAGATTTCAAGAGCAATATTCTATTCAAATACATACTGCTGTAAACTCATTAGAGGTAGAGATAATAAACTGGCTTGTATACACATTTAAAAAAGCATATTGTAGGTTATATTAACAATAAAAGCATGTATTGTAACAAGCAGTCAAAATGACTAATTTTGGCGGTTCTAGGTATTAGTGCTTATAACTTTTTTATTTCTGCGATTCTGACTTTCAAACGCTGTCAGGGTAATTAATACATGTATTTAGGAAAAGTCAAGAACAGACAACCGCAGATCTTTAACACACGCAGAGTAATTTCAATTTTAAAAGTGAAACCCGTCAAAATGACTACCGTGGCACTTCTAATGTTAACTGCCTGTAGGTAAAGTGGATCTGCAAGGACAGCTTTCAGTTCTACATCAGATGCATGTTCACCATTTAGGCCTTGCAAAACAAATACAATGTCTAACACATACCGATCTTGGGCTCAGTAGACTCATCAGTGACCACTGACAAGCAACCAGACTGTTTTACCAATTCCATAATCTCCTGCTTGTGATACTCAGCAACTTTAGATAAGTATTCACGTCTCAGCTGGGCTGATGAAAAGAATTGCTCCACCATTTGCTACACTCAGTCTGAAGAATTTAACTTTTGGTTGTCCAATTTTTCAAGAAAGATATTTACGCAAACAAACGCCTCTCTGTCAGGTCAAAATGTAATGTGTTTTGTGCTTCATGGTTTTCAGTGGACTTTTGGAACATGGAAGTCACTGTTTTTTGTTTCTTTGCAAGTAAAGCAGTCGCGGTACTACTCTGGATTTCCGCCTTTCTCTTTCGGTGACTACTTGAATCTAAATGCCTGTCAACAAACGATTTTTAGTAGTGCTCTAAAGTAACGTTGCAGGACGTACAGAAACTCTTACCTCCATCGCTGTGTAAAACTCCTGCTGGATACTGCTTTATGCAATACATTTTTAGCCTTTTTAGAGACATCCATTTTCTTGTTTACAATGTGTAGTATTTTAATTTACCACCTAGATTGCATATAGTCACATTACATAATCACTGCACAGCACTATGTGCATGGCAAATAATACACGCAGGCATACAGCAGAGTTGTACAGTTTTGTTGATGTTATTTTTTTTGTATGAAATACAAATAATTATGAAATCATTTATTTTAATAAATGATTTCATAATTATTTTAAAAATGTGGTATTGGGCTAATTTCACGATTTCCATGCAATCCGTGAAATCGTGATTTACCCAGGGCCTTACCTATATGTAGTTATTTACCTGACTCACTGACACCAATTTCTGAAATACCCTATTTGATGATGTCTTACCTCTGCTACCAAATTCAAATTTAGGAGGATTGAATATCAAGGGACAATCTCCATTCTCACTGTCAAGTCCATTACCTTTTCTTTTGCAAACATACGCCATAAATGTTAACAAGATACAGATCCCTGGACGTGAGGCCAAGCCTGGCCAGTCTCCACCTGGGTGCTGAAACAAAACGAAATTAACTATCACCAGCCGATGTTCCTCCCTAAACCGGTAAGCAAGTAATGGCTCAACCTGCCACACACATGCTGGTGCCTTAAGGGTGCCACACGGGGAGCAAGATAATGAACTATATTGCCCTCTTCCTTATTTTTTGTCCCATCATTAATACTGCTATTGAAGGCATATTAAAGTTGGTCTTTTTGGACTTAGTTAAAAAAACATGTATTATGCAGAAGAAAGTTGCAACAGAAATGTGCTTAGTTTTATGAACCATAACTATAGGAGGCTGTTGATCAGGGGGTGCTGTATAGTAATTGGTACTACTATGGATTATATTCAAACAGCCCATAGGATTAATATTACTAATTATGGTATGTGCAGTACAGTACAGGAACAGTACAGTACATTCTTATAACACAATTTGTAACATTCATTCTATATGCCCTTTACGAATTGTTAACTGCATATATACGTATGTCAACAGAATTCAGAATGTTATGTTTATTTTATTTGATATGATGAGACTAATGTGTTGTACTTTACTATGCTAAAAATACAATATAATTAAATGTATAAATAAATTGTGAATAATAATCACTAAATGTAACTAAATGATATCTTTAAAAAATGCTATCACTGAATTTGTCAGAAAATCAGAGGGTAATCCCTTCCTTGCTGAATAAAATAAAGACAGAACAGCATTGAACACATGCTTGTTAATGCAAATTAATTCTGTTTTCCTTTGGGTATTACTATGCCATTTGTTTTCATTTCCCTGACAGTTAAGGCCTGTCGTCTATAAACAGTTCCTGCATGGAAGAATGGTGTCATCACATTTTAAGGATTATCTCAACATCTGAGATCATTCTAAATCACATTGTTTCTCCCCTACATGTTAGCCTACTAATGTCATTAGGCAAGCTACTGTAGACATTGATTGTGCAGTGAAGATTTCTTTTTTGTCAGTTTTTTGCTTGCAATAGGTTTAATGAAGACATGTATTTGATTTCAACATGCTATGGCTAACTAGATGTCATATTTACTGAAAGACGGGTGAAGTCATCCATAGGTTTATTATTTTATCTTGTTCATTGAGCTAACAGTACCACCAGTGAATTAATCTTAGATAAATATCCTGGTAACAACGGAAGGTGGGGGATATTCTGTCCTGTGGGTCATTATGAACAATATCAATCAGGCTGTTTCTATGATGCAGTTTCCTTTGATGGCTTTCTAACCCCTTCTATAGAGGTCTACTTTAGGATTCATAACTAATGGTAGTTTTCAAAAACGAAGGGGCTTGAAGAGATCTTAGATAAGTATTTTCTGTCAAAATGCAGAGGTGCTAGAAGTGAATAAGGTATACTTTGTTTTTTTAACAAACACCCTTCTGGAATTTGTTGTGTATCTCCATAGAAGCTGCAGATACATAATGTAGTAACTTGGAATATGATACAATAGATCAAACAGGTAATTGAAAGATATTTGTGTAACTTTGTGAATCTGTTTTGTGACCAAATGGCAAATACAGCATTTTGCATATATGGAGGGTGGAACAATAGTTAAACCTTATAATTATCTAGTATATTGACAACCAATTGGTGTAATAATATTGATCTCATTTATCATTTCCTTTGTGATGTTAACACTAATGTTTAGTTTTAGTTGTAACTTACTCCACAGGGGCCATGAAGATTTATTTAAAAACCCTTACAGTGTTGTATCTGCTGCGGAGGCAATGTTCACAGATTTGCTATGAACAAGAACTCAGGATCCTTCCAAATGAATGCTACAAAAAAAGTAAATACATTTTTGAAGGGAGTTTCTCCTTGTATCCCCAGAGGTTTTCTCCAAAGGTTTGTTTTCCTCTTATTTGTCTGGTTGTGTTTATACAAGATGGTAGCCTCTGTAGTAGGGGGGAGGTCAGACCACCTCTTTACCTCATTCATAGTCAAGCAATATACCGGTCTGGCACAGAGGATTACTTTACCAGACAGAATGAATGACAAAAACGAATTAGTTGTTTATGATCTTTTATCATATATCCTAACCAGAGGTATATGTGGTAGCAACATTATTTTTAGTAAAGTATAATTACTGACATTAATACGTTTCATAATAACAAAACAAGAAAGCTAGCCTGTACAGTAAAATGCAGTATGAATATACAAAAATATGTGCCTGTGCTTTAATACAAAAAATATCTAGTCTACTGATAACACTCATACACTGTTTGCTATTGCATAAGCCTTTTGGTTTAACTTATTTGAAAAATGCCTACTTGTTTTTTTCTGCACCTTTATCTAGGCTTTATAACCATTGAGAACTGATCTCTTTCTCATACAGGGCTTAGAAATGATTCCAGTACAACAGTATGCTAAGTGTCACTGGATTTATATTACTGGTTGAGCCTGCTCGCTTTCTGACAGAATACCTAAGGGATGTTACTAAATCTGGAACAGAAAATGAACTGTGATAAATAGGAGGAACAAAAGTAGTCAGCTGCATACTTTATAATAATAATGAAATGTTTATGTAATGTTCAGTGGTGTTTAATCATATTGAGTTTCTATTTTTGTCTGAAACCAGTTTAAATTATTTAGAGTTACAAGCTGTTTTAGAAACATGAAATGTGTTGTTGTTTTCAACATTTCTTAATGTAAAAACAGCTTTTGTGGCAGAAAGTGAAACAGACATTCAATGCAAAACCTTCAGTCAATTGAGTGATTGGACAGGAGGTAGTATTTTTATTGAAGTATTATTATTAGTATTACATTTTTCTTGTAACAACCTGGCCATCTGTGTGACAAACAATGGACAATGTAAAAGACATATATCAAGCAACAAGTAATCTGTCTGACAGTCATCCAGGAGGAGATTTAGTTCTCATTATTAGCTGTCACACTGTTGACTGTATCTTGTCAGTATCTGACAATACACCAAATCAAATAATCACACTGGCTAAGAACTGCCTGTAGTAATGCATCTACTGGTGTTTCAACGTTTTGAATTTCTGCATGTGGTTTGGATTATATTCTTTATAAATGTAGGACCCCACTGTTGATGTTTTAAAGCAAATGATCTAGCCATTTCTATTAACAAGAGCTAAGGCAAGATTATCATGCCTAAAACTGTCTGGAATTCTGCCATAAGCTCTTACACAAGCAGAAAAAGTTATATTAAATAAATGCAATAGGTAACTGCAGGGTTGTTTCTGGGCAACTTGCCGCCCTAGACAAAGCCTAGGATGGCGCCCCTATATCAATCAGGAAATGATTGTTTTGTTTATTTTTAAAACCAACAGGTATTTGATTCAGTTTATATTGTGCAACTGCTTTGTGCGTTCGTATGTAACCTGGTTTCTGTTTTGAAAAATTGTACTAACAATATACAGATTTTAAATAGGATTTGGGGTTCTGAAATGACCGTATCACAACTTCAATAACATCATAGTTTTATACTGTAATATAAAATAAAATGTACAGGTTGAACATTTATATTTTGGCAAAATCATTAAAGTTCCTGTGATACTGCAAATGTTAAAATGTAAGGTGAAAACAGAATTATTTACATGACAGTATTATCAAAAAGAACGCACTCTCAATGTACTGTACGTTTTGAAAATACAAACTTGGACAAGGTGACAGAGTCGCCACAATGACTACCTTCCCCAATAATTATAACTACTTTCCTTATCTTGTATTCGATTTTACTCTTATAGGTATCTGTATCTAAGTTTTTTTTTTAAGTTGTTTTTTATTAGAAATCATTCTCATCCATTTATCGTACTTACGACATACTCTTACTGGACTTTACTCGTATAAGAAAATATTTTTACTATATGATAACTGCTCTTAGTCAAACTCACGCTTAACTGTAATTATTTACTGTATTCTTTATTTTGCTCTTATTTGAATTTGATCTTATTTGCTATTGATTGTATTGTACACATATTGTAATGTGATACTTTGTACTGTGATATTTTGTAACAATTGTAAGTCGCCCTGGATAAGAGCATCTGCTAAGAAATAAACAACAACAACAATAATAATAATAATAATAATAACAATAATAGTCTAATTACACACAGTGTTGTAATTAAATTAACTCCATGATTTTAGAATACTTGCACAAGTCCCAATGCATACTTTTTTTTCTTTTTTCTTAAGGGTAAGCAAGCATTATTAAACATGAAGGCAGTAAACTCCATCTGTATGAGCAGCAAATACACAAACACACAATACAGTACTTCAGAATTTTGTGATCAGACCCCCCTTATTTTTTGACATGCCAGGCAATACCACAGTTCAGAAATTGGGAGAAAAACAGTTATGAGTAACCATGACTGGAAATGAGAAGCAGCACATAACTGTAATGCTCTGTGTGACAGCAGATGGCCGCAAACCGCCTCCATATGGATAACTGAGGTTTATCTTTGTAAAATTGACGGTGGGAATTTGGGTTGTGTCTTAAATTCAAGGGTGTCTTAAATTCAAAGGAATATGGTATTTATATCCTGGGTAAAGTGCATGCGGGCTCCTACAGTCTTGTACAACAGCAAGCAAATTGTGCCAAATTTCCCAGTTTTGTCCCTGTATATTTTTTAAATAAAAGGTCTACCCTTTATCTATTGCTCAGTGCTGTATAATGCACCTATTTATACTAGAAAACAGAAAAATAAAAAGTCAGCAAAGTTAGTTGTATATCCACTGTCCACGTCAACCATATGCTCATTGAAACTTGACTTTTCTTGCTTTCACAGAAGAGAAGTCGTACATTGTTTAATATCTATGTTCAATATCTATTTTGTCTGCTGTTTCATGTTCAATTGATAGTCTAGCCAGCCCCATCAGTCTTTTTGAGTCATGGTTGAACGTAGATATATTTTGATGAGTTTGAACTTAGAAAAATTCCTTTCTCCATTGCCTAAAACTCCTTTAACCACTAGCAAATGTGTTGAGAAGGCTGGAGGCCAACCTATTTTCGCAAATGTATGCTAGGACAAACTTTGGGGTTGTTTTGCTATTGAACCTTCAAAAAAGTGTTTGTAGTTCATTACAGACCTCTGCTGCAGCTTGGTCATCTGACAATGCGAGTTTGAGATCCAACCTGTTTCATTAATGAGTTGGAACTCATGTCCGACAAACTTGGAATATTGTAGAGAAAACCAAAGGTAGAGCTAAGCTCTTCAGTTGTTGAAATAGTTCCTCCACTGGCTGTATAGATTTATCAAGAATGTTGTAGAAGAAACTGACTGAGCTTGTATTTTTGAACTGTGTCAGGATGGCTGCGTGGGTGGGTGACATCACAGACCAGGAAATAACGCCACACACAAGAACACCGGAGTGAGTCACCAATGCGCTCTTATTTTATTGAATCAAATAAACTTGAAATCAACAAAAGGGCTCGATGGCCAAACAAACAGTTTAACACTAGAACCGCCACGGCAGTCATTTTGACAGTTTGAGGTTTTCAAATTGAAATGACTCTGTGTGTCTGAAAGTTATGCGGTTGTCCGTTTACGACTTTTCATAAATACATGTATAAAATACCCTGACAGTGTTTGAAACGCAGGATCACGAAAATATGGAAGTTATAATCCCACCCACCTAGAACCACCAAAGCAGTTTTATAATACATGTTTTATTTTGAATATAACCAACAATATTCAATTTTTTTATATATACAAGCCTATTGTTATCTCTGCTGGACCTGGAAGCCATTCATTCTATCGTATTGTACAAGGAATGCACTGGGGAAAACATCAGTAGGAGAGATTTCATCACAGTGCTTTGGCAGAAACATTTTGATCAGAAAACTGCAAAGCAGCAAGCTGCTGCAGCTCAACCTGGATTCAGTGCTGCACCAAGTGACACATTCAAGAGAAAACATGTTATTTTCATTTTAAATTAAAAAATAATTTTGTTTTTACAGTTTTGTTTGTACATATACCTGTTTACACACTTGTTTCTTTTGAAAGTTTTATTTTATTATAGTTTTTCATTTTTTTAAGTAGTGCTTTATATATGGTAAGTTAGAAAATAAACCCTTTCATGTTGAATTGTTCATTTAAATACGTCGTATTGGCTGTGCAGATGTTTGATATGACGTTTAAAATGTAACCGTCATAATGACTGCCAGTGGCGGTTTTAGGTATGAGTATAACCGTGGCGTGGCAGTTATACTATAGTTAACGTTATAAATTAGTTCACGTGCTGGGACTCAATTGCCAATGAATCATTCACTTGAATCCCGGCACGTGAAATAATTTGTGCAATTCCATTGCCCACATATTAATACACATTTTATCTGCATGTGAAGTGATTGTGCAATCCCCGTGCCTAAATACAAATAGACATTTTAAATCACTTGTGCTACATAGCCCAAATTATACCCCATGCACCAATATATATTCACACCAACAATAACACACCACATACAACATAAAACACAAAATACACACAGGGGCGGGTCACCCCGCCACAGGGAGGGATTGAACTTTGCTGCCTGATTGTTTTTTTGTGTGATGTCACTGAGATTTTTAAAGGGAGGAGAAAGCAGCACAAAGAGATAAAACATAACACAGTAACTTGTTTAGCCAAGAAAAAAAAACAGGGAAACACCGATGCATTTGACTTATTGTTATATTAGAACAATTATTCTGTTTCAGTTGTTTTAATATATATGTTTTTACAACAATGAAAATGAAAAAGTACGTCTTGGTCAATTTTAAAAAGACAATTTAGTTAAGCAGCAGAAACACGTAAATTAAACCCATTTTATTATTAATACGTTTCTCAACAAATGGTTTATCAGAGATCAACTGAATAATTCTTAATGGAGAGTAGAATAGTCGGGGGGGAACACTGAAAACCAGAAACCCAACACACCTCTCTGTTAAATGCATTGATGATGATGGGAGTCTGTAAACCTGAACTGCCTCAGCCTGTCCCCCAGTCACCCTTTTTACTGATGAATTCAGCTCATGTGTAGGTCATGTCCGGGTCAAGTCCATTAAAATAGCATTACATGTCTATTTATAGGTTTGTAATATTGCCAGTGTAATGCACATCCTTTATTTATTTATTTATTTATTTATTTATTTATTTATTTTTAAACTGATTGTTTCTGGTGTTTGCAGTCAGATTCACATAAGTTAAAATTATTAACTTGTGGGCAGCAGTGTGGAGTAGTGGTTAGGCCTCTTGACCGGAGGTTTACCTAGATTGCTCCAGTAAAAACCCAACTGTATAAATGGGTAATTTTATGTGAAAAATAATGTGATATAATTGTAACAATTGTAAATCATCCTGAATAAGGGCGTCTGCTAAGAAATTAATAATAATAATAATAACTTACCAAATTCTTGTTCTGTCTGCAAAAAAAACGATGACTGGCTTACTTCTTGAAACTTCGCACCTCTATTACGGATGATGCAAGTCAGTCATGAAGCAATTTTCTCTAGAACCAGTGCTTGAAGTGGACTGTTACTTGTATTGCCACTATATATTCCAAAGACTTGCGCAACGGCACTTCTTATAGCCAGAAATATGATCTAAAGTGCTGTGGCAAAGTGGTAAGTGGTGCATGCAGATGCAGGGGTGATGCCGTGCAGTAATGAAACACAGAGAGTTATAATCCTGTTTGGAACAGTTTTTAATTGTATCCAGGTCTGGTGACCAAATAATAATCCACGGCAATACACAGCAATGTGTAGAGCACGGAGTAAGTAACAACAGAGTTACAGTCCCAAACAATAAACACAAATATCCGTCCCACAATGTACTAACACAGTCACCAGTCCTGGGTGCGTGCAATAGTGCTCGTGGTGGGTGATAATAATTAAACAGTGACAGTGGTGTAGTGTTGCTCTTGGTATTGCTGGCCCAAGGCGACAGCTCCGGAGACGTGTTAGAAGTCTAGTGAATTTCACAAAAACAAAAGACAATTACTAACAACGACAAAACAAACAAAACACTCACAAACTCTTTTTCTGCAATATAATACAAATGGGAAACTTTCACAGTCCTTCCAGTTCCTTGTCGTTTCTGAACCCCTTGGTAAATGAGTGCAGCTGTCTCTACTGTCTGCAACTGCTACATCGTTTCCCTTCCGGGTCAATACGTTCCTGCAACAGAGTCTCGCCTTCTTCCAGACTGACCAACTTCCCGGCCCGGGGGAAAGAACTGTCAGGCCAGCCCATCCAAAGCCTTCCCCTTTCGCTGCTTAGCGCCCTCACAGGTCGGGAGGGAGATTTACAACCAAAACTCATTATATTTCTGTCACAAGTGCATATAGAGATTTTTGAAAGTTGATGCTGTGTGCTTGAAAGTGTAGAGATCCTCCAGAGTTGTATTTCATTGTTTTTTTTAACAGTATACTGTCAGACTATGATACCCAGTTATGTAATATCACGTAAGCCCCTGTGGAAGTTATTTTGACTAGAGCTCTGTTTGGTGAGAACTCTCTAATTTGAGCTAATGTGTTTTACACTTGCAAATTACATATTTTAGTTAAAATTCTGCAAATGAGTGTCCCTCCCCCCCATTACTACGCATACCATATTTGGATTATAGGATTCTTTGGTGCGATGCCAAGTTCCCGTGGAGATTCTTTACTTTAATTATTTGTATTTATTGGAAACTTGGTTGTTTTTCTGATAGGAGACTCCCCCTACCAATTACATAATTGTCCGACGTTCTACAAATAGCATTCTGTGCCTCAGTTTCATGTCGTTTTTTATCTTTGTTTCCTCCTCCTCCCCGCCTCCACCTTGCAGCATGCCTTGTCCAGAGGGAAGGTGGCCCAGAAGACCACTTGTTCTGCCTGCTGGCAGCCTATCAGTCTTAGTGACCAGTATCAGGGCAGCTCCGAGCCCCAATGGACAAGGACACGGGCCAAATTATGTCATTGTATTTATTAAATGTGTTATATCAATAAATCGCAATCAAACTCATAAGTGGATGTCTCCTTTCTGAATTTATTTATTTATTTTATTTTGTTGCCGCCCCCCCTAAATAAGCCATCCTAAGTGACTGCCAAATTTGCCTAGGCCTTCCTCCAGTCCTAGATAACTGTTTACATTGTTTTGCAATAAATAATACATTTAAAAATCTGGTCACTAAGCTAAGCTTATTTTATCATGTTTAATCTTCACTTGACTGCAATATTTAAATTTTCTTATTCAGACTTCAATTTAAATTCATGATCTGTTGGCTTAATTTTGAGTGGCTAATCTTGGATCCCATCTACAGTCTGTTACTCAGCTCTTACGCTGATTAGAACATTGTTATTGTGGATATTGAAGATATACCATTTATTTTGAAAGCAAAAGGTACTGTTACATCTTTACATATAGATCTGCTGTCAATGATCTCTATCATTTCTAATCACTATCACATAAAATCAGTGTATTTTTTAAAGCTTACTGTCATCTGATAAATGACATGTGAATATTACATCTCAACATGATGGTGTCATGATATTTTAAATATGGCAATGTTAGTGATCTCCTACTGTGATTGTAGAGGCATTGTAAAATAACCTTGGAGAAAAGAGGCTTCTACTTTGAGAAATCTAATGAAGGCGCTGAAAAGACATTTGTGTTGAAACAATTGACTTCTTAAAGGAGACTATCGTTTTTAAACTTCGTCTTTCACAGACCTCAATCCACTGTATTTTAATTGTGTCTGGTGATACTACAACAAATAACAGAAGTATTTATATTGAGTTAAAAGGAAGATGCACTTAAGTCTACCACAGTTTAAATAATTAAAAATGGACTCCCTTTTAAAGCAAAAAACACATTTCAGTAAAACAACCACAGGATCTGTGTTGTGACAATTTGCTTTGCTGAGTTACCCAATCCTGAGTATTGAGCCAGAGTCTTAAATCTCTGGCTCTCTAGCAGCAACACAGATTAATCCAGCAAGGTGTCCTTAGGAGCATGAGGTTTACATCATTAGTATGCTCTTGCATGAAAATCATATTTGCAGAGAGTGGAACACTTGAAAATGCATCTAACATCTAAATCTCATTTTTGAAATCAAACAAACACTATTCCTATTCAAAGACACATATGTTTAGCAATAACTTAATCTACTTGTCTTGGGTCTGTTTTTTTTGTGACAATTGGAAACTATGTATACCAATTAATCCTGTAGCCAGACTACGCCAATGAAGGTATTACACCTTCAGAATTTAGTTTAAAATGTACCAGATCACTCAAAATACACAGGTTCTTTATATAGGGCAATTAAAACACTATACTGGGCAAAGGCAAGCAGCGACAGCCAAGACATAAAACTATAACAATTTATTTATAAAAAAAACGACTTATTTTGAAAGATAACATACATGATTAAAATACAGAACTCACACTAGCAGGCAAGTAACACAAGTAGATTACAATTAACATCAATGAAATAATCAAAGATCAGATTGCAATACAAGTAAATTACAATTAACATCAATGAAGCAATTAGAAATTGAACTCAGTGCAGGTACAATTAGCATCAATTAAGTAATTAAAGCTTGGATTTCATACAGATAATTGTACATTAAAACAGGCAGCTCATAGAATCAGCACAATAGTGGTAAAATAAGTAATTACTACACTACAAACAATTAAATATTATACTACAACCAAGTAATTAGTACACTCCAAACCAAGTGAAAATCACACTACAAATGTAAAAAATAATAATAATAATCCAAACAAAGAATCCAAACGTTTCACCAAAACTCAAGAAAAACACACAAGAACCCACAATATAGCAAATCACTCTCCAATAACCTTGTTACCAGCATTACTCTCATTCAATGAGGATACGTCTTAACATGGGGTAATATAGTAAGCACTGAATTACTCAAGTTCACTCTAACCCAATATTACATAAATCAATCACCTTTTAGGAATCTAAGCTTAAAAATAAACGTGCACATTTTCCTTCCTAAAGAGCAGCGTGCAATGCTCCGGGAATACAGACACACAACTCAAAAAATAATATTTATAAGCTTAACTCCCATAGGGAGTGCCAAATACCACATTAGTTCAAACTTTTCACACAGAGTGTACAGGTTGGTTACAACCACAGACTGCTTAACAGCCATATACAATGCTTTAACTGCACGAAACAGTTTAGACCAAAAGAAAGCTCAAAACAATTATACTACCTCCATCAACTGGGTATATTCGCAAAACAAATGTGTGGCACTGACATTCCCACAGCCTTGAGATCTGTCTCAGTCTGCACTGCCTCTTTCTCTTTGTCTCGGTTCTTATTTTAAAACCCATTTAATTACCGCACACGCCCCCTTTCCTTACATTCCGCACCTGTGTAAAATGGTGCTTACTATATCAGGCGTCTACATACTTAAAACAATTACCAATGTAAATATAAATAACTAAAGTATCCAAATGTAATCACCCAGTTACTTACAAACTTTTGAAACACCTTGTTTTTTTAACCATACAAGCAAACCTTAGCAGTGTTTACTTACTGTACTTTGTATTGGAAGTGTTTTTAAACAGTTATCATAACTTGCTTACAGAGTGCTGCATGCAAGGGCGTGTATATACACACAAATACATGTGATATTCCGAACATCACTGTCATTCTCACAGCTCAGTAAACAATGGCTTAGTTAGAATTTAAAACTAGTCTATTAGGCCATTCTGCCTTTTCTGACAGTGTTTATTCAATTAGCTTTTCTCATTAGAGACCCAGTGCGTGTCAATCAATGGTGAGGAAAATCTAATATTATAATAGTGTAGGTTCGGATGGTCCATTTAGGTTTCTTCGTGAACAGGCTTGAAAAAGCACTGTTCACTTGATGACCTTTGACATTTTGTATTTTGATCGCCTCGAGTGAAAGCCAGAGGTGCAGTTGAAAGTAAATTTTATCATTTTGAATTAAGTGCTTGTTCGTTTCGTGGAGACAATGGCATTGAGCAAACCCTCCACAAGTAATAAAGGAAAGTATGAGGCTTTAAACCACAATGGCAGGAAGAGTTTGCTTTTATTGAAAACAGTGGTAAACCTCTGTGTCTCATCTGCAACAAATCATTTACACACTGTATTCTGTACAACTTAAGGTAAGCAACCTCAAACACCATTATGAAACAAATCACAACACGTTTTCATCTGAATATCCTCCTAGATCAGACTTGAGAAGAAACAAGCTAGCCTCTTTAAAAACACGCCTCAGCATCAGTGAGCAGATGCTCCTTTTGGCGTTCAGTAAAGAAGCTGATGAAACAATTCAAGCTTTGTATGGCATATCGCTTGTGCCAAAACATCCTTATTCAGATGAATGAGTCTTTTTAGAAAATTGGAGTATTGGCTCTAGACTAGAGAGTGTTATATTGCAGGTCTAAAATCTTGTCATGAGCAGGTACTGTAATCCCTTTCAAAATAAATGTGGTTTTTGGTGAAATCAGGGCAGTTATCATATTGTGCTTCATAATAACTGAATCTATGTCATTTAAAGTATATAATACATACAGTATAAACAGATATAATTTGAAAACACCAGTGTTACATTTAAAGTTTAATACACTGTACATCTACAATACAATAAAAATGACACAGAAACTCTAAGGCTCTGCAATGTTCTCTCTTGTTCTTGTGTATTTTGCTGCCATCAAGAGATAACAACTACTGTACTGCACAGAGTAAGTGCAAGATTCCGTTATAATGTTCGAGAGAATTAAAACATTTTTTAAAAACAATGCTAGTATTTAAAATGTCTTGCTCGCAAACATTTCATGTTTTATAGTATGTGTCTTGCGGCTCTCAGCCATATGAAAATGTTGGTATGCGGCTTGTAGGGTCAGGAAGTTTGGCTGCCCCTGCTATATGTCAAAAGGCTCCTATAGAGTGAAATATGTAACTGCTCTTTTTTGTTTTCCCATTTTAGTTTGATCAAGGTTACTACAGTGATATATTTACTTAAACGTTATTCAAACTGATAAAAGGGTATGTTCATATTCTGTAATATATAATAAAAGCTAATGTTTGTTACATTTCAAGGCACAGTTTTTCCATTTTATGGTGTTTTTAGAAAACAAAACACTTTTGTTATGTTTTGTTTAACCCAAGCAGTGACCCGTGTTTCTTATTTCATTGGTTTTTCACTATTCCAATTGAAACCAATTGAAAGTTTACATTTACTGAATGATTGATGAATTAGGGTTGCCTTGGTAACCTTTAAATTAAAACATGAAGTATGTATATATTAGACATACTTCAATAGGCATACTGTAGTCAGTCTTGGGATGGGCTGTGCATTTGGAAGAGGTTATAAGATTGTTTAATCCCATTGGCCCTCATGTTACAGAGAAAGATGGCTGTTACTGTGTAGACAACATCACAGCTTGTCTACAGAACACAACAGAAACACAACATGGTTATTGTCATGCCTACACTATCTAAACAATTAACAGGAAGACAAATTGTGTTTCAATGATAAAGAATAATAAACATTATTGACACTTAGTATATAGTGTTATCCAAAACAACCCTGATTTAACTTTAACAAATGTAAAATACAATTTCAAAAACCAATGTTTTGAAAGATCAATTTTTTTTAAGGGACATGTTTTTAGCTGATTAATTGCTGGCTTACAAACATATTAACACATTATGTTTTTAGTCAGTATGCTACCATAATGGGGGATGGACCCACAGGAGAAGCATTCTACTGGAAAACATAAATTCTCTCAAAGGAAGGTATAGTCAATATGTCTGCTCTCCAAGTACAAGTGTTATTGATAAATAAGTCAAGCTTCCTGGTGCAACAGAAGAGGGGGAGGGTGTTGTGGCCAGAAAGTTACTTTAGTAATCTGACCTCAGAAACTGTTGCAACAGTAACAAATACAGTCATGAGTTGGCAATACCCTTTATATATATATGTAGTTCTGCTATGATATGATTTTTCGATAGAACAGTCGCATTCTACAGCATTTTTAAACAAATAAAAAAGCATTTCCAGATGCCTGATTCTCAGACATACCAAATGACCAAAAAGCAAGACGTTCAATTTACAAATACAACATGGGGTTTTCTTATACTTAAGGTATTTGTACTGTAGGTTTAGGAGTAAAAAAACAAACAAACTGGAAATAAACAGACTGAACTGTATAACTAAAACTAAATGGGCCACATATTTCCCATTTCCAAACATAGACATTATAATACTGGATGGTTTTTAGTTTTGTTTTATTTAACATGTGCTTGTTTATTTGAACCCTTCTAGCATCACATGATGTCAGGAAGTGGGCTACGAATAGGCTTTTATGAGCTGCTTTTAATATGGTTTTGGTATTGTGTATTGTAGCATGAACAAATGCGTCTTAATTTTTATAATATGTTTACACAAGTGATTTTGTGATCATGCAGTTTTAATTATCATGCATTACACTCTTGTAGCAACATTTTGTTTGCTATTGTGATGTGTGAGTTATAATGAATAGGCTTTTTAATGGGATGAAATTCAGTTGGGAGCCAGCATGTAATAGCCTGATGTCTGAGAAAGTGTTACAGTAGACACCTTTTTAATGAGGACTGAGTGTATTACAGGCTTCCTCAGAGAATTATATCTAGGTTAGTTCTCTAATGGATAAACTCATAATACCCCCTTATGCCAAACTAAATAGATAAATCATTCACCAGAATCACCATACCCCAACTTTTTTTCTGTATTTGATGATATCAGTGAATGAGCCCCACAATGAGTGCATTTCAAAAAATGAATTCACAGGTAGCTCCTGGTATTGCTTAAAGTGTTTTTTTTTTTTTGGGGGGGGGGGGGGTCGGGGGGGGGGGGGGGGGCGAGTTATGCTCTAACACACATGTTGATTTTAGATGTGTATAGTTTTCTTTAAGGGGCAGTAAACCACTGTGTTTTTTTAATATATATTTTAACAGATCCAGAGTAGGCTAATGATTAGTTTACAAAAGCAGCCAGAGCAACAAGCTATATCTCAACTGAGTAAGCTCATTACAGTAGGTTTTACATTGTTTTTTATGTACAGTTGACAGATAAATTAATTGGGCTTTTTTTTTTTTTTTTTTTATCTGGCAATAGAGTCAAATTTAATTCCTCAACAAAATTACCCTATCCTATGTTGATTTTAGTATTGCATATTTTTTTTTATTTCTAGCTGGGTCCTCTGTCTTTTCTCTTTGACAGGCACACACATATTGCTCAGACTGCTGTTCTCATTTGATTTGAATAGGGTTACTATTTCAGACACATGTGTTTAATTATATAACAGGTCTGCAATCAAGCATATATAGTAGATGCCGGTTATTAGCAACCCTGATAAAGACTTTCGGTTATTAACAACATTTTCACGGGAACCAATCCCATCCCATTGACTTTAATGTTAATGGTTTCGGATATTAGCAACTGTCTGCCACTTAATGACAACTTTTTTTTACAATTTCTATGGCTACGGCACGCACACGAATACATCGCACGCATGCATCACAGCGTCTATTTATGTATCAGTTTTCATAAAGCAGCTGTACATTTATTGAGTCTGATTGTCATCTGTCATTATGGCTTCAAAACGTGTAGACCTTTCTATAGCCAATACAGTTCGGATTCTGGAGGCACTATGTGAACCCGGTGCTAAACAAGTACAGGTAGCAGAAAAGTTTGGCATCTCAAAATCTGTTGTATTCCGCATTCTCAAATTGGCTACGAAGCTGCACGCAAAATTGAGAGTGATTTACAGCTGGAGGTGGTGAATCGTAAAAAACAAACAACATTGGACATCTACTTCTTTTAAAATTGTGCTTCTGTATTAAATGTAAGTACTGTATACTAAGAGTGTTTCCTGTTTTTAAGGATATTGGTAGTACGTTGTTCTCGTACTATGTGTACAATACAGTACTGTGTATACTTTTGTGTTTTACACATCTGTGTAGTATTAGTAAACAGTTGTTTGTTCTGATATTTGGTGTTTTTTGTGTCTATTTGTTAACACTGTAATGAACCAAGATGTGTATTTCAGTGCGTTGTTTCTACAATTATAGTATACATCATTTTTCCATATACATACACTTGAAAATGTGGCTTTTCGCTTAATAACAACGTTCGGTTAATAACAACTTTTTGCTGGGAATCGAGAGTTTGCTAATAAGCAGTATCTACTGTACTATAAATAGATGCAGGACAGGTTTTAGGTACATTACTATTGAGTACAGCGGAGCCTTGCTGTTCACTTACTAGATGCTGATTCTCCATGAGCAATACAACTTCATTTCTTTAGGTAGATTATATAGGGCATGAATGAATAAACATGTAATTTACATTTTGCAAGCTGTTGATTTTTATATTTGGTACAAATATGGGGAAATTACAAATCATTAAATCATTATTGGGGTGGGGGTCTTCTTTGCCTCTTATTAGGGCTCTGTGGCAAAGTGGTTACCAGTATGCAGGTGCAGGTGTGCAGCAGTGATCAATAAACAGACAGATAACGAAAATCCAGGTGCAATGGTGTTTTATTTTAAATCCAAGTGTCTGATGACACAAAACACACAGTAAATAATAACAATGATAAGCAACACAGAGGAGTGTACTGCTTTATTATAATCCGCGGGTTGGTCCCGAAATAATAATCGTCCCGATCTTTTACACCCACACGTAACACAAACACAAGTCCACAGTGTATGCTCTTGTGCTCCTAGTACCAATACAGTTTAGTACTTGAAGTGTTGTCTGGGTTTAGTGCTGGCCTTTGGCAACAGCTCCAGATCGTATTTCAGCCGTCTAAATAATAACAAACAGTATTTGCAGACAGGACAAGAAACAAACAAAACACTAACGATAACAACACAGGTTTCACCTTCCGGTTCACGTTTAACCACTTCAACACCATGACGTACACACGTACGTCAATTGAAAATCCACTTACAGTACCATGCCGTACCTGCGTACGTCAAGTTTCCCATTCTATTTTATGATCGTTTTCTCAGTCTAGCGTTTCAGGTTTCATTCTCTAAAGCAGTGCTAGTACTGTGGAATGTGCAATGAAAGTTGGGGGAGGGTCAGGTGACATTTTTATCCAATTGCGTGTCATGTAGCGATTCCAATCTAACTGTGGGCGTTTAGAAGGCTAAGATATATTGCAGGAAGCCATTTTACGTGTGTATATATAGTGTTTTAAATTATTATTTCTTTATGTATTATTAGTTTTACTTGTTTAGTTATAGTTTATATAGTTTTTAGCAAAAGCTAAACATGGCAACGTATGTGGTCTTTCTATAATGAGCAACGGGAGTGAAGTTGGTTCGGATGATTTCGATACCAGCGACAGTGATGCTGACTTATGATGAAGAGGATGTGGAGCCTAGAAGAATACAAACTGTACGAACAGAAGAGCATGCAGCTACTTTACAGGTAAGCCAGCTGCAAACGGGAAGCTGTTTGGTACAGGCAATGCGGCATCCAGATCCATCACAATGCCTGTGCAAAGTATCTGTGTACACGCATTTGTGACTATCCCTCCAACACAAGCGAAGCAGACACCGTAAAAAAGGTACAGGGTCTACTACGAAAATGAAAACAAAAGAAGAATACAAAATAAAAATGTGTAGTGGTTGCAAAGGCAACCGTGGGTTCTGTTGTATTGAACATTTCAATAAATGGCACAGAGCAAGTTGATACTGGCACACGTTTTAATGTTGTTTGATTTTTATTTGATAATTATGGTTTACTGATTATTATTGTTATTATCGTTATTAGCAGAGCTTTTGTTTTCATTGTTAAAAAAAAAGTTTTTATCTCTATATTGAATATGGGTATGTAGTACACAGCAGCATAAAGGCTTAATGAAAAACACAGTTTAAGTCATTTATTTGTGTTTTATTCATCATATGTTAACATTTTATAGCAATTACAGGTTTGAAAACATTATTATTATTTTCAAAATCTGGTACCTGGGAAGGGGTTTCATTTTTACATCTGGAGTTGAAGTGGTTAACCATTACAAAAGGACAGATCCCCTCGCTCCATCCCCTTTTGTACGAGTTAACGAGTGCAACAGCTCCTCCAATCTGAGGCTGCCACATCATTTCCCTTACGGGTCGATGATTTAGTGTACCGGAGCTCCGCCCCCTTTCTGGATGACCAACTTCCGCCTAACCCTGGGAATGAATTGTCTGGCCATCCAGTGCAGGGCACTCTGTCCCCATTTACACAGCGCCCGCACAGAATCATTTTGTCTTTGTTACAGGAACATTGGTAGAGAATTCAAGCAAGAAAGTGATATCAGTATGGATAAAGTTACAAGAAGCTAGAGTTGATGCATTGACCTTCTGTTTTCCTCTATCCTCACTAATAGCTGTCTGTGAGCTGTAATTGCAATATTTTGATTCAGCATCATATTAAACCTTTAAACACAAAAAACAAACATGTTTATTGGCTTCCATTGTAGCTTGCATTTGTTAAATTTTTAAGAAAAGAAAGCAGGGGAATTGAAATACAGAACATTTAAACAAAATATTGGATTTAATGTGTGTATCTTGTGCTTTGGAAGTGTATATAGCTGTTATCATTTTGGAAAAATGTCAAAGCTGATATAAGCATTCACAGCATCATTTCTAAAATATGCAGGCAGACACAAATATTAAAGCTGGTACATGGCTGGTGTCTGATTCCTCTTGCTCATTCCAATTGGCCAAATCTACAGCTTGTTGGCAAATCTTCAAAGTCACCTTGAGAAAGATGCTTTCTGTTTGTTAGCTCTTCTCAGGGCTCTGTGTCAGGATCTCTTAATAAAATCATTTTTATGTTTTGTTTGTCTTGCTGTTGACAATGTACTACAGAGATTTAGGTGTTTAACAATAATGTTTACTTTTTATTTTAATTATATAGCAGTGTTTGCTTTTTTTATATGACATTTCAAACTTAATCAGAGACATTAAATTCAGCTTTGCTTCAAATGCCTTCAACAACTTCATATAGATATTATTTGTGCCCAGTGTAAACCATGTGTTTTCAGGGTAAAGCTATCAAAGTTGCCTATTACCATAATTGAGTAACAAACCCAGACATGTAGTTCAATCAAATATCATAACTACAGTTAAATTATTATGTGCATTGACTTGAACATTTCAGAATGGAACATTCATGGTAACATGTGGCACCATTTATCTGCTGTGTGTGTGTGTTGTAATTCTGTATGAAGACATGAAAATGTAACCAAGAAATGACAGGAACTCTGAAAACCACAAGGTTCATACCAGTAACAGAAAATGTCCAATAAACCTTTTTTTTTTAAATTGTAGATTTTTTTTTGTTTTTTGTAATGAATAACCGCAAAGTAAAAAAGTGGTCCACTGGTTTTGCACCCATAATGACATTCAGCAAAATATGTAATAATGTCTATATAATTCATAGACTCTTCTTAATTATTAACTTTATGCTACATTTACTGTAATTTACATTTCCAATAACGCCTTATATTATCTGGTGAGCAATTTTTTCAATGGGCTCATCCAGTTGCTATTTCCCATATCACACGACCTTGTGATACAGGAAACATGTGCTCATCAATACCAGCAGCAGGGCACTACCCCAGCGCGAGCTGTCAAACTGTCACACAGCAACACATCTACACAATTCTCTTGTGTACCTAAAGAAAACCACCCAGAGGCCATGTCCAGTGAAAAACGGGTAAATCCAAGAGAACCAAGATTGAAACTACCTCAGCAACAGGCTCTCATCATTCAATCTTCAGGCATTTCCCATGAGGGATTTACCGTAAACACATATAAATCGGCCACCCGAAAAATCTACCAACCACAGACAAAGATGCTTTGTAGTACACTCTGATTCTGACTGAAGGTAAGTAACTTCTCACAAAAAGGTACACAGAAATGTTAGCAAACACAAACACCCGTGGAACAAACTAGTGAACATAAAAATGGCAAAATAGTTGTATATAAAAAAATGTTAAAGCGCGTAATTTTAACACGCTCCCTAACATGTTTTTCAGCCTTCTGGGAATTGTCGCGGAAACCTTACTACAAAATAAATAAATAAAAAAAAAACAGAACTGTAATTCAGCTCCACAACACCTGAAAAATCACAGGAACTGCAACTGTTTTTGAGTTGCAAGTTTAAACTGTTCACTTTGGTTACAGTGGCGTTATGATTCCTAGTACAGACTATTGCAATTGTGCTTTTCTCTGTATTGTCTCACATAATGCAAACATTTAAAATTTTGTTCAAGTAATCAAAGTTGTTACTATTTTAAATAAAATTATGTATGCCATTCACTCTGTCTAATAAATCACTGACAAACTAACTCTGGCAGGAAAATGACTCACCAGAGATTATATAAAATAGTGCATGGGGTAGTGTGTGATAAATGAGAATTGAATACCCAGCCTCAGGGTGGGATGCTTCCTGCCCTTTGGGTGTGCATTCAATTCACATATCACACACTACCCCATGCAGCAGTGGCACTGGAACATTTTTTATAGTGGGGGTGCTGAAAGCCATTGAACAAAACTGTAACCCCTGTATATGATGGAAGCCATGCATTCGGTTGCTATTATGTTCAACATGTTAATAAAACGAATCAACACCTGTTTATCCATTTAAGTAAAAACATATGTAACCATAGTCCTTGCTACAATGTTTACAACATGCTTACCAAAAACCGTTTAGAGCAAACTAATCAAAAAGTGGCGTATACCGTTATGATTCACTAAATACTGCATTTAGAAACATTTACTTGTAAAAACAAGTTAGACAGTTCTGTTTTATTTACAGTAGTCGTTGAAGATGAGGATGTGCAGAAGACTTCAAAAGGTTAATTTGTGCTCCGGTGTCATGCTGATGAGTTTTTCATTAGAGAATCGAGAATGCCACTGTGTACGTTTTTAGTATTGCCCCAGTTAGCACCATTTGTGACTAGCTGATTTTAGCAATTTACAAAATAATCTGATATTCTTTTTTGGGGACATTTTCAAGAAGCGTTCCATCTACTAATCAACTCCCACGAGTTTGCCACTGCGTGATTTATAATGGGGCAGCAGTGTGGAGTAGTGGTTAGGGCTCTGGACTCTTGACCGGAGGGTCGTGGGTTCAATCCCTGGTAGGGGACACTGCTGCTGTACCCTTGAGCAAGGTACTTTACCTAGATTGTTCCAGTAAAAACCCAACTGTATAAATGGGTAATTGTATGTAAAAAATAATGTGATATCTTGTAACAATTGTAAGTCGCCCTGGATAAGGGTGTCTGCTAAGAAATAAATAAATAATTATAAAATATCCTGCCCCTTTTGCAACAGTCAGTGCTGATTGGTCTATTATCGTTTGTGTTCCAAAACAATGTAAAAAGGCACAGTGCACTGCACGCACAGCTCATAAAATTTCACAAAACTAGCAGGATTTATCATTGCACCTGCAGGTGCACAGCACCCCTGTACTTCAAACCCCTGTGCTGCCGCACCCCCAGCACCCCTAGTTCCCGCGCCTCTGCCATGCACTATTCTATGTTTAATTTCACTTACTCACTTTTTCCTTTGTCATGAAACATAACAGCTGAAAGAATCCTTTAAACTATTCACATTTTTTATTTGATCAAGGTTAAATATTTATGAATGTTGAATGACAGGCAATGATCCGTAATAGGCATCTGTCTTTATTCACCCTAGTTCCTGATGCCTCCTGTTACAGTGCATTTAAAAAGACACAGGCACACAATGGACTTGCATGTGCCAGAGTATTATGATATGCATAATGGTGGTGTTTACCTACTGCTGACAGATGTCATATATTTGATTACTTATTTATTTATTTACTCTGTTGATACAGAGTATTCTGGTGAAAGCAATCCCGTAATTACATTTTCGTAATCTTTTAGCAGTATATGTACTTATGTGCCAATTAAAATACAGAAAACATTCCAAAGAGAGAGTGGGTACCATGCCAGATTGTAAATGGGTTATATTGCTGGTTTCACAGACCCCGATTAAAACGAATCTTGGACTACCTAGTGTTAATTTAGTCAAAGGTTAATGCTAACCAGGGTCTGTGAAACCAGCTTAAAAGTCTTACCACTCAAAGCGCCAGGTTAAATCTTTTTTTCTCTCACCAAAAGGGGCATGATAGTTTGCATATTTTAGCAAAAAATTATTGACAATTATTGGTAAGTAAATCAGCTTGATTTGATTGACTGATTAAAAGCGAGTTCCCTGCCTGAACCACCACTTTGCTTCATATCAGGATGAAGCAAAAATGTACCCACTCATTGTTAAAATATTGGATGTTAATGGTAGCATAATTTCCAAACTGATGGATATGGGGTTAAATGCATCATATACAACTCAAGCATTTTTTTTATTAAGTAGATAGAGTCTTTCAAGAGCATGACATCCCATGGAAAAATTGTATCGCATTGAGTGTTGACAATGCTGCAGTAAATGTTGGGAGGCATAAGTCTCAAAAATCCATAACTTTATGTCCTTGGCTGCCTGTGCCATGTGAGTCACAATACTGCAAAAGCAGCTTGTAAAGCATTTAGCAGTCTCGCCTCATTTGAGGTGGAAGATTTATGTATAGATGTCTGCTACTTCTTTGATGGAAGTGTAAAACGAGCACACGATTTTCACGAGTTTGCTGATTTTTGTGGGGTAGAATTTAAGAAAATTCTGAAGCATGTCAGCACACGGGGGCTGAGTTTATAAAAAGTGGTGGATAGAATTTTACAAATGTATGAGGCTCTAAAGAGCTACATCCAATCACAGCCACCTAAATAAACAGATATGGGGCTGACCCGTTTGCCGTCATACTTTGAAAATCCAGTGTCAGAAATATATTTGTTATTCTTTTCTTCTGTTTTGAGTCCATTCATGAGCTACAGCCTATTTATATAAACTGAAGTTCCATACAGTATATTAACAAACTTTTTACTGTAACGTTATGTATTTAATAACATGCAGATCAATGTAATGTAAAGCATCCAGAGATGATAATTAAAAAAAGCAAAAAAATACCAATACAAAATGCACAACTATATATATATATATATTCCCAAATAACTAATAAACTGGACAGCTAAGCCAGTTACCCAAACACATACATGTACAACACCGTACCTTTCCAGGTCAGACTACACAGATCTCTTCTCCGGCCTTAGCCTTAACACAGACCTCTGTTCCCAACTCCCTGGTAGTCTTCCTCTAATGGAGCTTCAAGATCGCTTTTTATATCATGTGGCTGTTCCCAATTAGCACCAATTATCTAATTTGGGAACAGCCACATTCTCACATGACAGTAATCAATTAAGTAACAGTATATCATTTTAATTTTACATTTACATCAATCATGTAACAAGATTAATCAATTTGATTAATCATAGGCATCAATTGGATTTTTAAATGAATTTTATCAAGTACAAACATTAGTCAGAGTACCAATGCATTTGTTACAACTCATAAGGGAAAACATAATTCTATGAACACACTAAACAAATTAATATCCCAAAACGCATGCAATTGTTTTAACTCTTTAGGGTCCACCCAATGTTAAATATCCCGCTGATGACCTGGCCCTTTAACTTTTTATTGAGGCACTGTGAGAGAAATTGGAGACAGTGGGGAATGCAAGTGTTTTGCAATGTTACTGCTGTGCTTTAAGATAGACCTACTCAGTGCAGTAAACAGACATTTTCACACAAAACCTATACAATATAAGAGGAATGGCGACATTGAAGGCACAAGGACTTATTTTCTGATAAATATATATTTGTTTTTCGTGGCTGTGGATCAGTTGCACGAAACCAGAGCTGTTTAGGTTTATGTTGCCATGGTCGCCACTGTGCTGGCCATTCAAACCACAGTGAACAGCCCCATCTTGTACCACATGATCAGGGTGCCTTAGACAAATAATTTGAATGTGTTTTTTTCTTTTCTTTTTGTTTTCTTTTGCACATTTTCAATGAATCTGTTTTTTTGTTGCTGTTGGTCTCTTCTGTATATATGGTCATAATTTCTTTATTTATTATCCAATTTGTTCAAAAATGTTTATCCATGTTCCCTACATGTTGAAGTTACATTGTACATGGTCAGATTTGAGCCGGCCATGCTAAAATGTTTTTTTACAAACAATAAATAATGTTTTTATTCTAGAAAGCATCTCTCTTTTTCTGTGTTTTTTGTTATCTGTATTGAACAGGGTGAGTTTCAGACTATTTTTCATGAAAGCCTAATGTGTGCAAATTCATTTCATGTATGACATGTACCTGTAACCTTTATAGTTAAAGAGTTATAGCCACAAATCTAACAACAGTAATAAACAGGCGAAAATAGTTCAGACCCTAAATACTGAATTTTTATCAACCGTTAGTTAAGACGGAATTTCATGAGGCGGATAGACTTAGACACGTTCAGCTTGTTCAGTGTAAATGGAAAAGTTTTATCCTTTTCGCGAAATCATTTATTTCCATTTCTGTTCTATGGCTGGCGGTGATTTGTGGATGCTGTTTGTACCTTGTGGTGTTTTATTTTTCAGCAGAAAGTTCCAAGCAGTATTTATATCATATGTAATAAACTATAACATTAATATTATATAAAACAAATCTCGCTATACAGTACAGACCATCAGAAATCAAAGCTGTGTTTATTGTATTTTGCCAGTAATTGTGTACAGTTGTAATTTACCTAAATACAGTGAATTAGCAGTACAGATATGGCCAAACGTTTTGCATCTCCCTATATAATTAAATCATTTTGCTTCAAAGAGTCTAATGAAGCCTGCTGAATAATGCTACGTTAACATATTGAATTACATACCGCTTTGTAGTCTTCCATACTTAATGAAAAACTGACAACAATTAAAAAATGTGACATTTTGAAAACCAACATGAAATACTGTTCTATTATTATGGCTTCCGGTAGACTTTTGCGATATAGTTCTGTAGTTTCTTTGATTACATGATGTTAAATAAAACATCTAAATTATGTTAATCTATTTTTTAAAATTTTTTATGTCTCAATCCAAAAAAAAAAAAAGTAGAGGATGCAATACTTTTGGCAATAGCTGTACCTGGAACTCCTCAAAAAGACCGGGCTGTTCAACCGAACAAGAACAACACCTTCCATGGCAGGACGGTGGAACGGATTCGCCAAATCAGATTGTCCAGTTCTGTTTGGGCTCTCGAAATTACGCCTTTAGTATCACATCTCCGACTCACAGCAGAGCAATCACATGACCTTAACACTGACCTATTGCCAGAGCGCTTGCTCTGTGTCCCGCCTCCAGATAGACAATCTGTCAGCTGTGGTCTGTGAATTTGTATTTTGATATATATATATATATATATATATATATATATATATATATATATATATATATATAATTTATTATTTTATTATTTTATTTATTTAGTACTTAGCAGACGCCCTTATCCAGGGCGACTTACAATTGTTACAAGATATCACATTATTTTTACATCCAATTCCCCATTTATACAGTTGGGTTTTTACTGGAGCAATCTAGGTAAAGTACCTTGCTCAAGGGTACAGCAGCAGTGTCCCGCCCACCTGGGATTGAACCCATGACCCTCCGGTACATCATACATAGTGTTCCGCATTTCTGGTTTATTCCGAATTTTACTGAAAAATTACAGGATTCTTTTTTTAACAGGACGTCGGTTTTTACTGATTTATACCCGATTTTTGTCAATTATTCAGTATTTTCCCGGTACTATTTTCTAGGAAATACACAATATTTTGATTAAAATGCAGTTTTATTTTGACTCTGACATTGTAATAAGCAGCCCTATACTGTATCCTAGGATACAGCAGACGTTTAGACGTCAGAGGATCTGTCACTTCACAAACACATTATCACCTGATTATATTGGCCAATCAAAGTCTGATTATTGTGGCAATTGCTGGGTGTGGTAACTACTAGCTTGATCAAAAACTAAATTGAAATACTTACACGAAAATATAATATTTTTAGTGGATGAGGAAAGGGGAGAAAACGTAAATCAGTTCATGAATATTTAAAAAAACACGAATGTTTCGAAGTATACAAAAAGCAAAAATATCAGAAGTGGGTCAGATGAGGCAGAAGACGCATAGCACTGCAAATACTGCTGCATTGAGGTAGATGTTCAAGTTGACAATAAAAGAACATACAGAAAAATAAGCGACATATTAAACTAAAACTATAAAGTGAACTGAGAGACAAGCAATCCATTTCACGGAGTATCGGTGAAACATGTATAGCAAGTGATTTTTTTATAGAGAATGATATATAGCAGGCTCGATGAGCACTATTTACTTGAAGTAAAAAAGTGGATAGGAAAGCAAGTCTCAGTCTCGTGATTGGGAACCTTGGTGACTGAAGGCTGGTCGGATGACCCCCGAGACCTGGAAACCATAAAGTGTTAGTCCCCTACTCACTGGAGAGCCGCAGCAGCGGCTCGGATGCGGATCCAAACCCACAGGGGGGAGGAGAATGGCCCTGACTCGACGGGGCCGAACGTACTTGTGATGAAGTCCTTGAAGGAAGAAAATAAGATAAGGCTCTAAGGAAACATATGTTAGTATAAGAGGAACTAAAGGTCCAGTATAAATGGAAATGTAGCAGAATGGCGCACATAATGCAAAAGGTAAGATGATTGTGGCCGGGGGTCCTGCTGGCTAGAAAGCTTCAATGGCAGATGCCTGAGAAGCTAGGGGAAGTGATCAATATCCCCCCCAGAGAATGTACCTCAGGCTCCCCGCTAGAAAGTCCCACACCTGTGAGGGGAAAGAAGACTGCACACTGAAGACAAACAGGACATAGCAAGATTAGTAAGACCACCTAGAAGAAAGCCATCCGTACAGCAGTGAGGAAAAACCACCTTTCTTTTTTCTTTTTAATTTAAGGTGGAAATCTCTGGTAGTCCCGGCAGAGAGGGCACCCCTACTCTGGGCAAGCTAGCTAGGGATTGCTGGGCTGAAATAATGTCTGATGCTGACGTTCGAATCTATGTCTCAACTGCTGATGAAGTCCAGCGACCTAGTTTCAATAATATGTTGATATAGTCCTGCTCTGGCAGCTGAAGTTGCAGCTCTGATTCTAAAGGAATGAGGAGTGAAGAATTGCTGTGGCAGACCTTCTTTAGTTATGAGAGAGGACAAATGAGATGAAAATCAGTTCCTAGTGACAGTGTTCCTTGAGCAGTCGGTAAACAGCGGATCTGAGTGACTGAGTTTCTTGAGAGCGGTGAGTTTTGCCAGACAATTGTAAGGGCAAATGGGAGTGTTAATCTTTGATAATTGAATACACTGTCCAGAACAAAGCTGATTGGTTTTTGATGTCCTCAAAAATAGCAGAAAGTGCTGGTCTTTATTGCAGGATAGGTCACTCGCTCTGATTCCTGAAGCTGGAAAGCTGGAAAAGGATGTGACCGTGAACTCTGCGCATCTTAGAAACCCGAAGAAGGCAGTTATACAGATTGCTTCCATTACGATGTTATCTGCTGCATTAAAGCATCCGTTATGGAGGATGGAAATCATCTTAAGGAGGATGTCCGTCGTGATTGGCATCCTGATAGAAGAAGTTGGTGGGAGAGACTTCTCGATTCCGGGGAGAGTCATGCTGACTGCAGGCAGTGAGGAGGAGTGTGGGTGCTGGGATGCACTGGAGTCGGTAATGGTGTTGAATCCCAGTCACATATGATCTAATGGTAGTGGGTGACAGCTGGAGGATGTCCCGCAGGTACACGACGAATGCCAGGATCCCGTTGTGGTTGGACTGTGCTGAGATGATTCGGTGCTGGGCACAGAATCAGGAGTATGAATTCCATGCTGTTCTGTATGATGAGTTGGTTGCTGGAGCCAGAGCTGCTGTCATGTAGCCCTGAGCAGAGAGAAGTAAACTGGAAAGGGATGAATTTATTCCATGATGAGGTGATGGAAGGGAGGAGGTTGCAGAGGGAGAGGCGATGCTGCTGGCATGATCTGGTGGAATTTGAAGATCTGCAAATGGGAGAGCATCAGCAATGTTATTAGAGGAACCGGGCACATGTCTGGCTTGAATTAAGAAATTGTTTGACACAGACAGCCATATGAGCCTTCGCAGTAATTTCATGATGAATGGTACTGAAGATAGGCCTTTATTGATTATTTGGACTGTGGCTGAATTGTCGCTATAGATCAGAATTGATTTTTTTTTTTTACACCATGATCTGCCCCAGATGCAGAAACGATTTGGTATAATTCCAATAATGCAGTAGATTTCTGTTCCAGTGATAGAATTGCTATTTCAGGGGGCCATTGGTGAAAAAAAACATTGATTGGCTAGGATTGCCCCATAGCCTAGATGAGAAGTGTCCACGAACAGAGTGAGATCTGCAGGCGCTATGCAATCCTTGTGGAACATAGATAGCCCATTCCAGTGCTGCAGTGGAGTTGTCCACATTTTATGTCATTCCTTGCTTCCAATCTGGTGACTAAAGATGTTGTGATGGAGGTTGGCGAGGTCAGCTGAGGCTGCATGGCTGCGGCTCTCCTGATGGATGGAGTTGCTTAGAAGGCAGAGCTTCCGTTGAGAACTGCTGCAGGATGTGCGGCTGAGTTGCTGGACAATGCTGCATCAAAAGCTGGAGCAACGACAGGTTGAGGTTGAGCAGAGTGCTGCAAGATGGAGTGCAGCTGTGTGCTGCGTGGCTGGGCAGGTGGAAGGAGCAGGGTTGAAAGGTGAGGCTGAGTGGCTGCTGCTTGTGTGCACTGCTAGATGCTTTGCAGCTCATGACTGTGAGGCTAGAGACGGAGGCCGCTTCGTCGGTGGGGTGGAGCAACAGGGGTAATCTGAAAGAATGGTCAGAAGTCCGTAAGCAAGGGAGATCCGAAGAGCGAGAGTCGTCAGCCAGAACTAATAAAGCGAAACGGTCAAACCAGGTACGTAGTAATAATCATAAGGAAGTAAGGAATCAGCAGCAAAACAAACAAAGCTCAAAAGAATGAGATTGCTAGAAATGGGAGTGCTTTATAGAGGCAGGACAGATTGGTTAACCAATCAGGAGACAACACATCACGAAATTGTAGAGGCAGGATAGATTGGTTAACCAATCAGGAGACAACACATCACAAAATGGATTGATGTGCTGGTAGAGATCGAGTTACAGATAGAGAAAAGAAGGAGGAGATAAGTCTCTCCTTGAAATTCAACCAAAAGGTTAACACTTATGAAGCTTTTACACACGCTTTAATAAAAGGAGAGCGCAGAATGGCTGAGTTTGTCAGAGCGGTGTGCTTTGCTGGACAGCCACTGTTGATTGCAGACTGCAGAGAGGTATGTATTGGTGACTTTGTGCAATGTTACTGTCCATCAGCTAAAACACTGCCTAACACTGCCAATCTTGATAAACTTATGGAACGCATTGATGGAAATGTCCAGTGTGATTTTTGACGCCTCTCCCGATGGCTTGCACTGTCCACTTCTGTCAGTTTTCATTCCTTTTTATTATTATTATTATTATTATTATTATTATTTATTTCTTAGCAGACACCCTTATCCAGAGCGACTTACAATTGTTACAAGGTATCACATTATTTCACATTATACAGATATCACATTATTTTTACATACAATTACCCATTTATACAGTTGGGTTTTTACTGGAGCAATCTAGGCAAAGTACCTTGCTCAAGGGTACAACAGCAGTGTCCCCCACTGGGGGATTGAACCCACAACCCTCCGGTCAAGAGTCCAGAGCCCTAACCACTAGTCCACACTGCTTTTTATGATTTCAAGGAGAATAAACTTGGATTTTTTTGTTCTGTAGATACCATTTCCATCAGCACAGGGATTGTCCAAATGTTCACAAAATACCAGCTAACATGGGAAAATGTGGCCTCGACTTGCACAGATTCTGCTTCATCATTCATGGCAGGGACATTAAACTTAATCAGAAACCAGAATTGCTACGCTTCATATTCCATGTGTAAAGTGTGTATACTGAGATTTTTTCCCCCCGATTTTTACCGATGTTTCAATTAAAAACTATTTATTACCAATTTCATCCCTATTTCCTATGTAAAATAAACTCCCGGAATTTTTTTTAAAAGATAAAAACTGAAAATGCAGAATATTAATCATACACTTCATTTTTGCAGGTGGCAATATAATTGTGTCATATCTGTCGCATGGGTGTCCTGTTCTTAAAGTACACCCCGCTCCTGTGCATATTATGTTTTGTATTATTTTGTATTTATATTATTATTTATGGAGGGCAGATGCCATTACTGTTATTGTTTGTATTTTATATTTGAGTACTCTCGTGAGAATGCGTGACAGATCAGCTACAGATTACTGAATTAGCTGACAGTCACGCAGATTTATTAAACTCGTGCAAACTATGGCCGAAAGGTTAATAAGATAATTAACAGCGAGTTAATCGCTCGGCTATAATATAAAAGACCTGCAGCTTTGGCTGCACAGAGAGTGTGTTCAGGAGTGGAGAACAGGAGTAAGAGAGAGGAGGTAAACAAAAGATGTAACGAAACAACTGCTACACGTCCTGGTTCAACACCAGCACAATACTTGTTGTAGTTATTATTTGTTTGTCTACTTGTTTTGGCCCACGTGCCGTTTATTTTGAATGTTTTGTTTTTGTTTAAGTCTGAATAAAAGAAACAAGTGCATCTGCGTCTCGCCCCGTAGTACTTGCCTGTGTTGTGGTTTCATTTCTTGGCATGACGTCACCACCCAAGTCAACCTGTCACAAGTATCTAAAGCTCTTTAAAGATTAACTTTTACATTACTGTAGCTTGACTCGTTCGCCTTGTTTTTGCTGCATTTTCGTCATGTGAAATTGGAGGAAGCGCTGTGTAACTGCACAATAAAGAACCGTGAGAAAAAAAAGAAAAAAACGCGGGCTGATGGATAACATTGTAACATTGAAGAGATGGGCTTTGTATCAGAAAACTGGTGACGGAGTCGGAAATCGCGTGTGACGGGTAAGTGCATTAATTTGTTACATATATATAATGTGGGTTGATTTTATTCTTAATACAAGGGCGGTAAAACTCAACTGATGTGTAACGGATATCCGAGTGCTGACTGTATAAAATAAAAAACACATGTGCATGTCAAAACCTAGCCCACAGTACAAATGCATTCTTTACAACTCATTAGCGAAAACATAAAAACATAACTTAAAAAATTAATATCTCAAAAGTGTGTATTTTTTTAAAGAAATACTGAATTTTGACCATTCGTTTGTAATATTCAAAGTTGTTGGAATTTTGTGAGGCATGAAGACTCCTACACGGTCAGCTTGTTCGATGTGGAACTCTGACAGAGATCGAATAATTCTTGGTGTTAGATCTCCCTCCCAACCTGCGAGGGCTGGTGGATGGCCCAACAGTTCATTCCCAGGGTTAGGTGGAAGTCAGCCATCTAGAAAGGGGACGGAGCTACGGTACACTAAATCATCGACACGGAAGGGAAACGATGTGGCATTCGCGAATTGGAGGAGCGGTTGCACTCGTTAATGGCTGACGGTATTTAAGGGAATGTAGTGATGTGATCTGTTCCTTTGCTATGATTAATGCTAGACCGAAAGGAGAACTGTATTATGAACCGTTTGTTTTGTTTGCCGTGTTTGTTATTTAGACAGCTAACACGATCCGGAGCTGTCGCCAAAGGCCAGCACTAAATCCGGACAACATCGCTGTACTTTAAATCACCACTGAACTGTATTTTCACTACAAGCACTAGAGCATGCACTGTGGACTTGTATTTGTGTCTGTGTTACGTGTGGGTAAAAAAGAACAGACTATTATTATTTCGGGACCAACCCGTGAATTAACAGAGCAATACATGCCAAAGATCAGTGGATCGAAAACTGCTGAAAACTATTTTTTTAATATTTATTAGACTTTTATACGCAAAAGTCTACCGGAAGCCATAATAAGTGTACAGTAGTATTTATGGCAAATGTCACATTTTTAAATGTCACAGTTTTTCTTTAAGTATGGAAAACGTAGCCTTGATTTATGGTGGTCTGTACTGTATAGCGAGATGTGTTTATATATTTGACCCATAATAATAATGTCATAGTTTATTACATATGATGTAACTACTGCTTTGAACTTTCTGTCTAAACAAAATCTCCACAGTGCACAAACAGCATCCCCAAATCGCTGTCAGCCAATAGGCTAAAATCTGTTTATGTTTCTGTGGCAAAGTGGTTAACAGTGTGCCGGTGCAGGTGATGAATAAACAGACAATGATAATCCAGGTGCAATGGTGTTTTATTTTGTAATCCAATTGCTTGATGGCGAAAGAGCAGTAAATAATAACAATGTTAACAGGCAATACAGTGGCGTGTATTGCTCTGTTTGAATTCACTTACAGTACCATGCCGTACGTGCGTATGTCAAGTTTCTTATTGTATTACTTGTATTGTAACACTTGAATGTATTTGTATTTGCTTGCAATTGTAAGTCGCCCTGGATAAGGGCGTCTGCTAAGAAATAAATAATAATAATAATAATAATAATAATAATAATAATAATAATAATAATAATAAGCATGTTATCTCACTCATGTTATTCCACTCGAGTGGGATAACAAAAAATTATCCCACGCTAAATATACCCACGCTTGTGGTATAATCATGATTATCACCAATAACAATTATTCTGTGCAATAATCAAGACTGAACTATTTATTTATAATATCACCATCATTGATTATTGTTCCAACTCTATTGGATCAGTGTTTGTTTTCTGGGTAATTTCATTGCCATGTTGCAGATCTAAGGGCTGACTGACCTGTAGCTGAAACTTTTTCACTTGTGGCATGACTGCTGTACAGTACTATACTTTAGTGAATGAAACAGGTACCACACGCAGTCAACAGGGAAGTTTCAGGTCTGTTTCTGAAATTCTATGACATTTTCAAGATAAAATGATACACTACATTTCCAGATTAAAAAACATAATAAATGGATATGCAAAGTTACCTAAAAGCACAAGCACACAAGCTCTGCATGCAGAAATACGAAACCATGCAAGGGGGAAATTGCATAGCTAAACCTGATGAAGTAAATAGGTTTGTTTACTGCACAAGAACTGCATTAATAATGGTATAGGGGAACGTCTAGGAAAATATTACTAGTTCGCTAGCATATGGATTTTACAAAATTGACAGAAGCCAAATTGACTACTTTTTTTCTTACAGAAAGCATTTTATCTTTTAAATGATACTTGGCCTGTCTGCCCCTCGGCTTACAAAAAAAACCTCTTGAGACAATGCTAGGGAATCTAATCTTTGCAGATGAACTACTTGCATGTGACACAGGTATTGTGTTACAAACAGTGGCATGATTTATACTGTAGACAGATGTTAGTAAAAGGCAAAAAAGTAGATTTCCTGTGTGGTTTTCCATTATCTAGGTATGTAACTTAACAATATACAATACTACTCATAGGTATTGGGACCCTCTGGCTTTCTATACTTTTCATTTACATTTAATTTATTGAATTTTTGTATAATGATATACAGGCCACTCCAGGCTTGTGCGGAACAGTTTTTTCATAGATATATGTGATTGCACTACAGTATGCAACATAAATGAAAAACAGTAATTCCAGCAGAAAACAACTATGTTATGTTATTTTCCCAGGGTACAGTGTTTTGTTGATTTTCCATAATGAAGGCATTTAATTGTATGAAATATACTTTTAAAGAAAAATAAGCCATGACTGATTTGTTCAAGTGATGCTTTATGTCATACTGAGGAAGCCATTTCTCTTTTTGCCTCTCAAGATGGTAAGGTAAGACCCTCTGTGTTAGTATCTGAGCATAGAATCTACTGCAGTTCCCTTGCCTTTCAGGCTGAAAGCTGGCTCGCCGCTTTCACAGAATCAGTGACTCCTGATTTAACCTTTTTCTTTCTTTCTTCCTCAGCAACCTGCACGTGGTTGCATTGCAGGCTGCTGCTTTCCTATCTGTGGTACATGAGTCAACTGCCTGTGCAGTTTTGATTTAAAGGAGTGAGTGTTGTCGTCTTTTACAGCCTTTCACTCGTGTGGGAGCACGCCCTCCACCGGGGCTAGGCTATATATATATATATATATATATATATATATATATATATATATATATATATATATATATATATATATATATATTGTTATTGTTGTTGACTAAATACCCTTGCTGGCACATCTATAGTGCGCATGCTGTATCCCACTTGCCTGCATTGTGCAGCAGCTAGGTAAAAAAAAAAAAAAAACTAACAGCAGGCCTTATCCTCCACGGGCTGTATTTTTCCAGACCTGCTGCACATAGTGCTCGGTGCACCCAGTGCTTAGAGCACTCGATGCGCACGGTACTCGGTGCATAGTGCACTCGGTGAGCTCACGGTACTCGGTGCACACGGTGCTCGGTGCACACGGTGCTCGGTTTGCACGGTGCTTAGTGCACTTGGTGCGTTCAGTGCTCGGTGCCCTCGGTACGATAGCACCCCAGTGAGCACAGTACCCTCTACTCAGGGCACGTGGTACTCTGTGCACGCAGTGGTAGCTCCACACAGTGCCCACTGTGCTCGGTGTGCACGGAACTCGGTGCACCTGGGGCCAATTGGCGCACACAGTGCTTGCAGCCAGCTCCTGCGGCATAGGTAGAGGCCCAGGCCCCACTATCGCCCACACCAGATTCTGCCCCTGGGTCTCCCATGGAAGCCCAGGTCGAGCCGGAGCCACAGCGCTTGATGGCGGAGGAGGACACACTATCTTTAGTGGCCTCCTGGGATGAGGACTCCTTCCCCACGGAAGTGGAGGAAGAAGAGGAGCTGGCGCTGTCGACTGTGGCGGAACTTAGCTCCGAGATTGCCTCAGAGACTAGATTACCGCCATCGCCCAGCTCCATGCCGACATTAATAGGGCGCGCTGCAACGTTTTTGCAGATCCCCTGGACGACACCAGCAGAGCCACGCCAGTCCATATTTCGGACGCAGGCAGTAGCTCCCACAGCACAGCCTTTCCCACCACTCCCTGATTTTATGGAGGAGGTACGCTCCTCTTGGTATCGACCGGTGTCAGCACAGAGTATTTTGCCCTGATTAAGGGTGGATTGTCAAGGGACACTATGTGCGCGAACCCTCAATGTAGGGTTATGGAGAGGAGGGCTTACGCAGCGGAAGTGCAGGTGTCCCGCCTGGCTAACACGGCAGGGTATTCTCACCGCATATTTAGATGGCGTGCTCACGGGGGCCCTGCTTCCAGAGCCTGTTGCCGTGGAGCTCCGCCTCCTCTCCAGTATGCTGCTCCAGATTTCCGGTCTTCAAGGGCACGCCCTAGGCCGGAGCCTGGCAAGCCTGGTGGTAGCTCGCAAACAGCTATGGCTGTCGCACGCAAGGGTACCCGACGTGGATAAGGCGGTGTTACTGGACGGGGCATACATTCGGTCTGGCTGTAGAGGAGACGTTACAGCGCTCCAGGTGGCCGTGTTGCTCCCTCTCCATGCTCCGGCGCGGGGTAGGTCCAGCCATTGGCAGGCCCCCCAGGCGCATACCATCAGAAGGATGGTCCCAGTGCCCATGGCCCCGCTGGGTGACCTGAGGCATCGCCTACAGGCCACAGCAGCGATAGGAAACCGAGCCCTGCCACAGAGCACATGGAACGCAGGGCGTCCTCGCAACAGCGTTCCAGGAGGCAATTCCAGGGCCGTCGCCCTAGGCAGCCACCTCGGAGTGCACCACCCCAACCTCAGCAGCCCCAGCAGAGGCCCTGAAGGCTTGCGGCCTCAGACCCATCCCTTCACTGCACAACAGGTGCAATATTGGTGCAATTGCACCTCGGAAACCTGAGTTCCGTTTGGGACCTGCCCCCTTCCGAGGAGTCATGCACACATCCGTGTCGGACCCACTTCAGGTCTTGGTACTCAAAGAACAAGTGGCCGCCTTGCTATGCAAGCAAGCCATTTGTCTCGTAGACCCCACCTCCTGCGGAGAGGGGTTCCACTCGAGATATTTTCTAGTACCCAAGAAGGACGGCAGCTTTCACTCCATCTTAGACCTAAGATTCCTCAACAAGTTCTTGAAGGAAAGGAGGTTCCAAATGTTGACTCACTGTCACATTCTCCAGTCAGTCCTACCGGGCGACTGATTCACCACCGTCGACTTATGGGACACGTACTTTCACGTTCCCATTCGTCCAGAGCACAGGAAGTACCTCCATTTCCCCTTTCAGGGAAGCGTTTACGAGTTCTCTGTGCTGCTGTTCAGCCTCTCCCTGGCTCCTCGTACGTTTTCAAAGTGTGTGGACGCTATCCTGGCCCCCTTGCGGTTGCAGGGGATCAGAGTACTAAACTTATCCAAATGACTGGACGAGAGTGAGCAGTGGCCCACACATCGATTGTAACACAGCTGGGCCTCACCATCAACGATGCGAAGAGTCGGCTTATACCGGTGCAGTGCACAACGTACTTTGGGATCCAACTGGACTATGCAAGCATACCTGTCTGATGACAGAGTAACAGCTTTTCAGGGTTGCTTTTCCCTGTTCCAGCAGGGATCGAAGGTCCCATTGGTGCGGTTCCAAAAACTGTTGGGTCTGATGGCCGCAGCCATATCAGCTGTTGAGCTGGGTCTATTACGCATGTGCTCGCTCCAAGCATGGCTCAATGTATTCCACTTACACCCCAAGTGCGAGACAGACAATCGGCTGACAGCGTCTCACACATGCTCAGCGGCCTTACGATGGTGAAGGATACCCTCTCACCTGTGCGGGGGTGTGTGGATGGGAGTGGTGTTAACTCTCCAAGTGGTGACGACAGACGCCTCCAATTTGAGTTGCGGGGCAGTCTGGGAAGGCAGAGGAGTCCATGGCACCTGGTCAGGCCGTTGGACAGCCCTGCACATAAATATGCTGGAGCTGCAGGCTGTTTTCCTGGCTCTCTAGCACTTTCTTCCAGTGTTGCACGGGAAACATGTGCTGGTCTGAAATGGACAAGACATCAGTGGTGGCTTATGTCAACCACCAGGGTGGCCTCCGGTCCCCGGGGTTGCATCGCATCACCTTCCGGCTCCTGATTAGGGCACAATGGAACCTGCTGTCCCTACGGGCGACGCATCTTCCCAGAGTGGCGAACTGGGCAGCGGACCTCCTGTCGAGGGAGGGTGTGCATCCGTCAGAGTGGTGACTCCACCCGCAGGTGGTGGAGCGCTTTTGGGAATGGTTTGGGAAGGCGCATGTTGATCGCCTGGATCTCCTTAGTCAGATGAGAGGCACTCTCTGACATCCGGAACCTGGCAGGTTCCAATTACAGGCCTGGCCCCTGAATGGGACCGCTGGACAGCCTTAGGGCTATCAGACGCGGTTGTGGGTACTCTGCAGAGCACTAGGGCAGACTCCACTAGGTCGCTGTATGCCTATAAGTGGAAGTATTTCCAGAATTGGTGTCTGATTAGAAGTCATGACCCAGTTTCTTGCCACATGCCGGTTATCTTGCATTTTCTGTAAGAACTGCTTGATGGTGGTAGGTCACTGTGGCAAAGTGGTGAGTGGTTACAGATGTGTGCAGTGCAGAACGGATATAAAACAGACAGACAATGATTTCCAGGTGCAAGGGTGCTTATTGGTTTATACAATGTCCAGAGCCTCAGGGCAAACACCTGTAAATAATAAATGATGGAAGTGATACAGCGGCGTGTATCACTTCATTTGTAATCCTCGGGTTTGACCCGAAACCATAAAACACAGTCCAAGTTCTTTCCTCACCCACACGTAACACAGAACACAAACAAAGTGTTTATTTTAGTGCGTGAATCTAGTGCTCGTGGTGAAAAGAAGTACGTTTGTGAAACAAGGATGTGCTGGTGTCCGGGTTTGTTGCTGGCCTGCGGCTGCAGCTCCGGATAGTGTTTAGTAGTCTTAGAAACAAATGAAAAACAGTTTACTTCAGACAATAACAAAACACAACACTCACGTTTCGATCCCAGGTTCTCCTTTTAGGTTTGTTCTAACCAACAAAGGAACAGATCATTTACACTATGTCCCCTATTTATACCCTCGCTCATGACCCCTAGGTTAACGAGCGCATCTGCTCCTCCAATCCTCAGATGCCACGCCGTTTTTTCTTCCTCTTGGCTATCACCTCCGCTAAGCGGATCCGTGAGTGGCAGGTGCTGTCAGGGCACAGCTCCTGTATGCGTATTTGGGACGATGGCAGGAGGGTGTCGCTGCATACAAACCCTGCTTTCCTCCCCAAGGTGATTACAGCCTTCCACATCAATCAGTCTGTGGAATTGGAGTCTTTCCATCCACCTCAGTTTGCGCCGCATACATTCTCCAGGTTCTACCTATTAACCCTTTGCGGTCCTATGTTGGACCAGGTCCGACATTGCAATTATTCCTATCCGGTCCAATGTCAGACCCAGTCCGACATCATCAAAAAGACGCAAAAAATGGGTTTCTAGTCGTTTTTTCTCCGGAAAAAGCCGAGAAAACCATTCAATGGCCGAGTGGGAGCGACAGGAGCCGAGACAAGCCGAAAAAAAAAGAACGTATCTCATGAATAGTCATACTTGCCCCTGGCATCTGATAATGGAGGCCATAAGGAAACAAGCTGGCTGTGACTGCATCAGCGCTCAGAGAATATCACGGACATTTGCTTTTTTCAGATGTTATAGTAATAAAATAATGACTTGGATCGCATTATTGAGGCGTTTGGTGATAAAATGAGTGATCAGGAGATGATTGATCAGTATGTACGACTATTATAATCATTATCATTTATTTCTTAGCATATGTGAAAGCTATAGCGAACGAAAGGGTGGGGCGGGGCTGGAGATGCCTAGTGAGTGCTTTGTTGATATGCAGGGCCTTTTAAACCCGTTTGACTGTGGAAAAAAAATACTTGGAAAATACGTGTGAAAATAAATTGGACCTGATGCGCACTTAATAAATTGACTGCAAAGGGTTAAATGTGGTAGATCCTCCCTTGCCTTCAATAGGCACGAGGGTCCTTGAGGTTGCATGCTCGCACCATTAACCTTCAGTTATACGGTTCTGATGCGTCTCTCGTATGCTGCCGTTCCTTCTCCCTCGCGACGGCTCTGGTATACATTATCCCATACCTAATGTTGTTGGTGGTCGTCTTCGAATTGAAAGTGAACATTAGGTTACTTACATAACCCTGGTTCCCTGAAAGAGCAACCTAAAGTTTTTCATTATTTCTTTTTTAATGTGTCAGATGTTTCGAATTTGTAACATCCCCTAATTCATACTATGTTCTAGGCACTGAATGTCTCTTCTGATTTGTATACTGCTACTTATTACATTAACATCAATATATAACTATTTTATTCAAAGTTAAAAGCATATGAACAATGTCAGATAAAGAACAACACTGTTTATCAATATCAAAAGTAAAAATAATTAATTACCAGCATTACCAAACATGCTAATTAGTGTTGATAGAATCATGTAATTACACCAGTATTTCGTTCTCTTGTACCTACAGCAATGATGGTTATGACGGTGTCCCAGACTTCACATCAGGCAAAAGTACTGAGATAAAGATTTTTTTCTTTTTTTATATATATAAATAGTGGTTACAAAAACTGCTGTGGGAGGCATTCATAGCAGCTTTGAAAAATGCTTTTCCTCAAAGGTGCTGTGTGTTCTGGTGACTCCATGCTTCTCTATTAAGTTTTTTAATGTTTAATCACAATAGTCAGAGATATGTGGTGGCCATACTGTATTAACCAGCTAATGAAATATTTTTTGCACGGTAGCCTACTGATTCTATTACTCTTGTCCTTAATGTAACATTTTGATAGTATGGAGTTTGGGTCACTAACTGGAAAAAAATGTGAATTTGAAAATGTAAATATTAATACTCCTTTTTAGTAAAAAAAAAATATGTTCTTGTTTTGTTGTAAAAATTTCAAGGTGGTATGGGGTAAATTATTATTATATATAAAAGCAGAAATACAATAAGAAAGTTTAAGAAAAAATAAAACCCGAAGAGCCTGCCCCCATATTGATTGATTTCCTCTTGCTCCCTTCCTGACCCTATATCCTGAAATACTAGCGTTCTCAAGAAACAAATCTAGTCTTCTCTTGAATACACTTACTTGTTGCTTTAAGACCTTTCACCAGAAACCCAGTTCCCTTTGGTTTGTACCTCAAGCAACACTTGACTTCCACATGTTGAAATGTAGCAATTATAAAGCCTGTAAACATGCCATAGCCTTCATAGCCTTCATTGTTTTGACATTTGGGTCAAACATAATTGTATGTGGGTACATTTGAATAAATTATTTACACATGTGACGTTTTTTTAAACTTAAAGTTTATGATGGATTGCACAACTGGAATTCTGTGCAATGCTAGATATTTTTTAATTACAGTCAAATCTGATTACACCTTTTAACAAGATTTATGCTTTTGATTTTTAAAATGCACACAAAAAGCAGTACTGTAATAATAATAATACAGATATTTGAGGGAAAAGGCCTTATCCTTAGAACAATCAAAAGACTGTCTCTAAAATTAAGTCTTTAAGAAGAACACAGGCTCACACACTGTTGAAATACACATTGTAAGTGTATTTGGGAATGCTGGCATATAAAGGTACAAAAAAGTTTGCTTAATGATTGCTGAAGAAAAATAATAAGATGTTGCACCCAACCCATACATTAGGCACAACTGTGTGACATGTTGACAAACCAGTAGCCTATCATCTGATATGTAATCCCAGGTAAATACTGTCTGAAGTCTGCAGGAAAGTTCTTATCAGACTATTTTCCATTGCTCATGAAATTAACATCTCTGACAAAATTGTTTCTTTCCATGCACTTCATACCTAATGATCCCAAAGTGTTAATGTTCTACATCTCTTTATGGCACACACTGTTGTAAATAACCTTTTGTATAGCATGGGAAAAGGACTGGGAGATGTTTCAACATAAAATGAGTCAGGTTTTCTTCTTGAGAGTTATATTATTCATCTAAATAATAGCTGAAAAAAAGAAAAGATTTCCTGACTGTACAAATAAATGTTATTTTCTTCTCTGTAACTGTATATCCTGACTAGCCACTCACACAACTAGTTTCACAGAGCCTGACTAGCACTAATCCTGGACTACCTTACCTAAGGTAACATTAGGTAGTCCAAGCCTAGTGCTAATTGGGGTCTGTAAAACCAGCCCTTATTAAAATAACCATCCATTTATATAGCTTAAACGATTCTCACCCTCTGCAAAGGGCCTTCTTCAAACAGTCCATGATATGCGTTTGTAACTCCACCCTTAGTTATTGCCTCAGAATGACCCGGAACAGAATTCCTCACATTTTTCCCTATGATGGCTACATTGGGCAATACATTTACCCCAGATATATACCAAGTGTTTTCTAAAAAAGTAAACAAAAATAGCTTCTCTCTGTATCTTGTTAGCATCACTGTCTATGTTTGTTATTAATGTAAACTGGATGTGTACCCCCAGTATGACCCCAGTCTACTATCTCACATTGCTCACCGTAGGCAGCAGCTGCCAGGAGAAATCTGCTGTGAAAATCAAGTGTGGAAGGCTGATCAAGGATGTGCAAGCAGAGCAAATGAAGTGCAGCCTGTGAGTCATAGTGCAGATGGGACATGTATTGTTTGCTCCAGTTTGGCTATATATATACGTAATACAATCTTCAACATGTTCATTTAACCCCTCAGGAAGCAAGAGACCCGGTGTTGCTATTAAGAGTCTCCCCCCTTAAGGTATAAAAGAGCCAGTGGGGATTGTTGGATTAAGGCATGAAAAACAAAAATACACAGGCCAACCCTGAAAGAAATTGTACAGTACATTGAGTTTATTGGATAACAACCTGTTTACTGACAAATATAAATCTAAATGATTTTCATTAGACATTTTTTTACAGTTTTTTTTTTTTTATTTGTTGTCAGCAGCAACACTGTAAAATGGACATGCACATGCAGTAATATTATTTTAATGACGTTTTAATAATTCATGTATTTTGGGTCTGCTGGGAACCTGTCAATATATGTAAATAATCACTAGTAAACAAAACATGGAGTTTCATGCTGCTGAGCTACTTTGAAAAGTCTGAAATTCATGGGGTTTCCATGCAAGTTTTTTTTTTTTAACTTGAGACATTTACACAAGAAAAATGTCTCGTGTAAAATGCTTTTTTGGGTTTCTGTTCGCTCAGTTTATTTTACTCGCGTAAACCGGGTTTTTCACTCGGAGTTCCATGCTGATATCACCTTAGACATCGTTGCTCGTGAAACATCAGCAAGTTGAGCTGTCTTGGTCACTGAAGCTCCTGCCAAACGCGCCCCAACAATCACCCCTCTTTCAAAGTCACTGAGGTCTCCTCTTGCAGCCATGCTAGCCATAATTATAGGCAACCAGGCCTGTCCAGCATTTTTATACATGACCCTAAGCATGCTGGGATGTTATTTGCTTAATGCATGAGCCACACCTGTGTGGAAGCCCTTGCTTTCAATATACTTGGTGTCCCTCATTTACCCAGGTGTTTCCATTTTTTTGTCCACTACTTGTATATATACACGCATATATTATTATTATTATTATTATTATTATTATTATTATTATTATTATTATTATTATTATTATTATTATTTATTTCTTAGCAGACGCCCTTATCCAGGGTGATTTACAAATGTTACAAGATATCACATTATTTTTACATACAATTACATTATTTTTACATACAATTACCCACTTAAACAGTTGGGTTTTTACTGGAGCAATCTAGGTAAAGTACCTTGCTCAAGGGTACAGCAGCAACCCACGACCCTCCGGCCAAGAGTCCAGAGCCCTAACCACTACTCCACACTGCTGAAATATATATATATATAATTTCCCTTTCATTCAGGTAATACAGCATATAGGGGATCAGGTGATGCTGCGTATACTACCCTGGCTTAGAAACCCTACCGGTCCAGACGGCTGCCAGCTGCTGAGGAAGCATTCAACACCACGATTGGGCAAATACGGGTAGTGGGCACTTGAAAGGGAGGTGGCATATACTGATGAAACTGACTGAAGTGCAGCATTAGTTTGTTCCCAAAATTGCCACTGCCTGCTGTATCCTGCACAAACTCTTGTCAATAACAAAATTAGGTGTTCAGGAATCAGTGGCTGCCTGTGAGCCAGACTGGGAAGGTTACCAGTGTTTCTAAGTCTCAAAAGCCAAAAAGCAAGCCCAAACCCAATCCCGCTTATTATAAGCGACTGTGAAGGTTACCTCAGCCGCCAGTTTCAACTGGACAGCAGCGATCTGAGGAGGCTCGTGCTGTCAGAGATTCTCTCCTTTCTTTTAAGTTGTATTGGATTTACTGTTGTGTTAATATATATTAATGATGCAAACAAATAAAACACAAACAATACGTTTGTTTGCAATTTTATTTGGTCAGTTCTGAGAGGGCATCAACAACTTGTTGTTATATATGTTGTTGAGATGTTTTGGGCGATCGAGCTGGCTCATGACATCTAGTAACTATATTTATTAACATGGAGGGTGGACACGTGTTGTCTTCAGACATAGCTGGGATTCAAAAAAGGACGGGAAATAATTCAGTTAGACATTTAACCCTTTGCAGTCCATTTATTAAGTGAGCGTCAGGCACGTCAGGTCTAATTAATTTTCACACGCGCAGTTAATTTTAGACGCGCTGTTTAAAAGTATTTTTTTCCACAGTCAAACGGGTTTAAATGGCCCTGCATATCAACAAAGCACTCACTAGGCATCTCCAGCCCCACCACACCCTTTCGTTCGCTATTGCTTTCACCTATGTAAGAAATAAATAATAATAAAAATAATAGTCGTACATACCGATCAATCATCTCCGGATCACTCGTTTTATCACCAAACTCCTCAATAATGCGATCCACGTCATTATTGTATTACTATAACATCTGAAAAAAGCTCTGCAAATGTCCGTGACAGTCTCTGTGCACTGACACACTCAGCCAGCTTGTTTACTATGCTGCCCCGTTATCTGATACCAGGGCCATATGTATGACTAATCATGAGATACACCTTTTTTTTTTTTTCGGCTCCTGTCGCTCCCACTCGGCAGTTGAATGGTTTTTTCGTCTTTTTCCGGAGAAAAAACGACTAGAAACCCGTTTTTTGCGTTGCTATAATGATGTCAGACCCAGTCTGACAAAGGACCTAAGAGGAATAATTGCAATGTCGGACCCAGTCCGACAATGGACCGCAAAGGGTTAAGCAGCTCACTTGCTCTTCGTACAACATGACAGTCCATTCACAGCAAAAAACAATAATAAAAAAAACTAGCCCGCATTATCATTAAGGTGAACTACACCACTGCTAACCATAAAATTGCCCATCAGCCACTACTTTCTGCCGTCTTGGAATCCACAGTAACAACTGACCTGCTCCCTTGCAATATTTATAGTTAAGGATAAACACACTCATTAACATTTACATGTGAAATACGGGTTTCCATGCGAAACTGGGCGTGGATTTTCCTGTGTGTTTCATCATTTACACAAGTAATTGAGATTTGCACGAGCATCGCCATTTCACGTGTAAATTGCTCCGCAAGGAAACCCCATGATAGAAAGCTCATTTAACCTGTAATTCTGTTATTGTGTATTCAAAAACTGTGGCGCTGAAGAGTGTGTTTTGATCTAATTAATTCGGTATTGTTTAAATAGCTTGCCTTAGGAGGGTACCTCTATAGCTTGCTCTAAATTGAGCTTTGCTACTTCGACAACACCACCATTCAAATTTGAATGAAAGTGGGGCCTTGTGTCAAAGAAGTTGTATGCATAGCAACTAAGCTCTTGAAATCAAATTGTATTCTTTTATGCAGTGGGTGTAACATGTAACAAAAACAAGACAATGACACACAAGTACTTTATGTTTTATTATTGTTTAAACATGTTACTTTTTATCCCAATTATGTCAAGATAACCTCCCTCTGTCTTCTCTTAATTACTTTTTTCAGTGATCGGCTTACCTAAAGTGTACACTGTTGTATCAAATGACATGCTTTTATACATCTTAGTAATTAAGGTTTGGAACAACTGAAGTAATAAAAGATATAACATTGATTTTTATTAGCATTTGAAGTGCAACTGGAACATGTTCTTGATCACTGCCTTTGGCAACATGACTCATCTTACACATTTACAAATATATTTGTTAGTAACTTGCTTTTAACAAGCAAGTTTGAATCTTGAGAAACATTTAAAATGTAGGCTCAATTTGTGCTGAGTTAATTTCTCGATTTTCATCACACTGGCTTGGAGAAGTTGCCTTCCAAGGTAGCTTACCACTGG